>NC_066537.1:1428128-1675628 GCF_024679095.1 Eriocheir sinensis
ACCCAAGAGACAAGCCAAAACACCTACTGAATGCACCCCAAAGCGTTCGAGAAAGGTATTCACCTAGCAGAGGAATTCAGATTTAAAAGAAGTTATGTTTTGGTACGAGTTACGTTGCGGTAGGGAGAGCTTACCCCTTGAATCCGGGTCCCGCCTGGCTCAACTTCTACTTGCTGGCCAAAGTTGCCAGTTATGCATTTCCTGCTGTAGTGTTTCCACACTGGGCAACGGAGCCATCCTGGCAGCGCTGCCTTCCACATTGTCAGCCGTCAGCGAGCAGCCATGTCATACACTCACACTCTCTCTTACTCTCTACCAGTTTCTATTGCTCTCTAATTCATACTTGAAATAAGATACAAAACATTAATTGTGGAGATTGACTCCGCGCCTCCAAAATACGACATTACGCCTCCATATTATATAGCAAAAAATGCATAACTGGCAACTTGGGCCCATGGATAACAGCTGAGCCAGGCGGGACTCGGATTCCGTAGGAGTGCCCAGGAGTGCTTCTAGGGGGCACTAATTTTATACGGATTCTCGAATAGTACGGGGGTCCAGGGTCCCTAACCCCCGTACTATTTAAGGGATGACTGTATATATATATATATGCAGTAATCCCTTGTTTATCGCAGGGGTTAGGTTCCAGAACCCCCCGTGATAGGCGAAAATCCGCGAAGTAGCGACCTTATATTTATTTTTATTATTTATATATTTTATATATTATATTTCATATATATATTATTTATATAAGCACACAAATCTCTGTGAATCTCGCCTCAGCCCGTGTGAACAAGGTCACCCAACCAATAGTTTCTTGAGAGATTCAAAGTCAGCTACATTTCACGGGAAACTCATCGCAATTCTAGTCAGAAACTCAGTCACCAACATGTCGGTTACTCATGTGGTCGGTAAGTTGTGGTCACAAGAAGAAGAAGAGCATATCAGCTGTTCAGTTCAGAAGCTCTCCACGTGTTTATTCCAGCATCACAAAGAGTTCCACGAAACTAGATAAGCTTGGAGTAATCATGTTGAGCAAGTTTAGGACATGAGTCTTGTTCAAGTGTAGTCATTGCCTCATCCTGTCTGGGTCCTCACTGCCAAGTTCTCGAGCATTTAACAGTAGCAAGCTGTAACACACTCTCCCTTTGTCTCCAAGCTAACCACTCACGAACCAACAAATGCTACGATCACTGAGCCAATCAGCGCCCAGGATACAGAATACAGTGTTCTGATTGGTTGCCTCCCATCCATCAGCCAATAGTGTGCCGTGTACGATCACGCGTGGGCGAACTAGCTCAAGCGGAAGCGGCCGTAGCTGCGTTTTACATACGTGCGAGTCTTTGTCTACTCATCTGCTGTGCGCTACATATTTTATTTCAATTTAATATATTCTTATTAATATTTTCTTTTCTTTTTATATTGTTTACAATTTTTTAGACTAGAAAATGCTTCTTTTACTGCAATAAGTAAAATAATAAATATATTAATATACCTCTATACTGCAAAATCCTGTGAAATAGCGAAAAATCGGCAATACAAAACTAAATATTTACAATTTAAAAATCTGCGATACAGCTAGATCACGATATGGCGAGGGATTACTGTATAACACAATATTAATAATTTTTTCTTACAACAAAGGAGGCAGCTCAAGGGCACAAAAAAAAGGAAACAATAATAAAATTAAAAAAAAGCCCGCTACCCGCTGCTCCTAAAAAGAATCAAAAGAGGTGGCCGAAAGAGAGGTCAATTTCAGGAGGAGAGGTGTCCTGATACCCTTCTCTTGAAAGAGTTCAAGTTGTAGGCAGGAGGAAACACAGATGAAGGAAGATTATTCCAGAGTGTACCACCATGAGGGATGAAAGAGTGAAGATGCTGGTTAACTCTTGCATAAGGGGTTTGGACAGTATAGGGATGAGCATGAGTAGAAAGTCATGTGCAGCGGGGCCGCGGGAGGGGGGGAGGCATGCAGTTAGCAAGTTCAGAAGAGCAGTCGGCGTGGAAATATCGATAGAAGATAGAAAGAGAGGCAACATCGCGACGGAATTTAAGAGGTAGAAGACTATCAGTAGGAGGAGGAGAGCTGATGAGACGAAGAGCCTTAGACTCCACTCTGTCCAGAAGAGCTGTGTGAGTGGAGCCCCCCCCCAAACGTGAGATGCATACTCCATACGAGGGCGGACAAGGCCCCTGTATATGGATAGCAACTGCGCGGGGGAGAAGAACTGGTGGAGATGATACAGAACGCCCAACCACGAGGAAGATGATTTAGCGAGAGAGATGTGAAGTTTCCAGTTGATATTTTGAGTTAAGGATAGACCGAGGATGTTTAGTGTTGAAGATGGTGATAGCTGAGTGTTGTCGAAGAATAGGGGATAGGTGTTTGGAAGATTGTCAAGTTGATAGGTGGAGAAATTGAGTTTTTGAGGCATTGAAGGACACAAGGTTCCTTCTGCCCTAATCGGAAATGATAGCAAGGTCTGAGGTTAAGCGTTCTGCAGCCTCCAGTCTGGAGTCATGTACTTCCTGTTGTGATGGTCTTCTATTGAAAGAAGTTGAGTAAAACAGAGTGGAGTCGTCGGCGTATGAGTGGACAGGACAGTTTGCTATTGAAAGATCATTGATGAATAACAGGAAGAGAGTGGGTGATAGGACAGAGCCCTGTGGAACACCACTGTTGACAGGTTTAGGGGAAGAACAGTGACCGTCTACCACCGCAGAGATAGAACAGCTGGAGAGGAAACTGGAGATAAAGGAACAGAGAGAGGGATAGAATCCGAAAGAGGGCAGTTTAGAAAGCAAAGACTTGTGCCAGACTCTATCGAAGGCTTTCGATATGTCTAGCGCAACAGAGAAAGTTTCACCGAAACGACTAAGAGAGGATGACCAAGAGTCAGTTAAGAGAGCAAGAAGATCGCCAGTAGAACGCCCCTTGCAGAACCCATACTGGCGATCAGATAGAAGGTTAGAAGTGGAAAGGTGCTTTTGAATCTTCCGGTTAAGGATTGATTCAAAAGCTTTAGATAGACATGAAAGTAAAGCTATAGGGTGGTAGTTTGAGGGATTGGAACGGTCACCCTTCTTAGGCACAGGCTGTACAAAGGCATACTTCCAGCAGGAAGGAAAGGTAGATGTTGATAGGCAGAGACGAAAGAGTTTGACCAGGCAGGGTGTCAGCATGGAAGCACAGTTTTTAAGGACAATAGGAGGCACTCCATCAGGTCCATAAGCCTTCTGAGAGTTGAGGCCAGAGAGGGCATAGAAAACATCATTTGGAAGAATCTTAATAACAGGCATAAAGGAGTCAGAGGGGGGATGAGTAGGAGGAATATGCCCAGAATCGTCCAGGGTGGAGTTCTTACTGAAAGTTTGAGCGAAGAGTTCAGCCTTAGAGACAGATGAGACGGCAGTGCTGCCGTCAGGGTTAAGGAGAGGAGGGAAAGAGGAAGTGAAATTGGAGGAGATATTTTTGGCTAGATGCCAGAAGTCACAGGAAGAATTAGAAGAAGCAAGGTGTTGACATTTTCTATTGATAAAAGAAGTTTTGGTAAGTCGGAGAATAGATTTGGCACGATTCCGGGCTGAAATGTAAAGGTCAAAGTTAGCAGGAGTTCGAAGGCTCTGGAACCTTTTGTGAGCTGCCTCTCTATCTTTAATAGCACGAGAACAAGCATGATTAAACCAAGGCTTTTTAGCATGAGGACTAGAGAAAGAACATGGAATGTATGCCTCCATTCCAGAGACAATCAGCCTCCATTCCAGAGACAATCACCTCTGAGATGCACTGGGCACACACAGAGGGGTCTCTCTCCTGGAAGCAGTAATCATTCCACAGGAAATCGGAAAAGTACATCCTCAGGTCGTCCCACCGAGCTGAAGCAAAATGCCAGAAGCATCGCCACTTTGGTGGGTCCAGAGGATGTACAGGAGCAATAGGACAGGAAACAGAAATAAGGTTATGATCGGAGGAGCCCAACGGAGAGAACAGTTTGACAGAGTAAGCAGAAGGATTAGAGGTAAGGAAGTGGTCTACAATGTTAATGTAAGGATGGTGATGTTAACAAAATGTCACTGGAACACCTTCCACCACTAAGAGTTTTTCCGTTTACCCATCCTGCAAGTGTTAAGTCCGTATCGCATTGTTATGTCACTACTTGAGCACTAGATCGTCCCCACAAAACTTATATGAATTTTTAGAAACAATAAGTAGAACATCACCAGCTTACATAACAAAGGCAACATGCTCACTGAGACACACTGACTGACTGACAGGCAAATGATAGCCTGTGGCGTGGGTCTCATGGACTCTCACACGTTCAGATACAGACTTTGTATGGTAGGCTTATACCATTTTCAGTTTTACCTAATTGAGGGACAACATTCAACTTTTTCATCACTGTAGCTACATAAAGTTATTATTTCATATTAATATGCAGTACTAATCATACTGTATATTTTGTACTAATAAAAAAAATCAAAACATGCGTGTTTTTAGTTTAGAAGTAAGCAAACACAGTGTAACAGACAGTAAATTAGTTGAAGACTTGAGAGATTGATTAACTTTCTGTACACTACCATTTCTAGTAGCATCTAGGATCGAGGAAACTGGCAAATTCTAACATATTAAAACCAGGATGTTTCCACAAAGCAATAAAGGCTAAGTTATAAGTAACAAATTACCAGAAGTATTTGCTCTCCATACAGGAGATGACAGTTGGGCAGTAAACAAAGTTGTAAGCATGAGGGTTGCGGTATGTCTTTAACTTTGTGCTACCAATGTCCAGTAATTAATGAAGATTAATCACATTTACAATTCCTAAATAATCGGCCGACTAATCAGTATCGGCCAATTATTGGTTACCGATCAATCGGTAATCGGCCAAACTGCATATTGGTGCAACCCTAATAATTAGTCTAGATATCTGAAATCCTTGATAGCTCTTGGACTATTCATAAAACTGTTATCATATATAAGTGATACAATGGACAGCAGCACTTACTTAGAGTCTTGATCTCATTGAAGATGTCCTCAACATCTCTAAGAAAAATGCGACCTGTTCGCCGGATGTCTGTGTCGATGCGGTACAGGGCACGATCTATGCCCTGTGATGGAGAGGGTGAGGAAGATGCACTCTCAGCAGGCCTCTGAGCTGACAGCAATCTGAGGAAAGAGGATGTGTAGTAGGAATGACACTCACAAAGGATTTAAAAAAAATTGAGGTAAAAAAATGTGATTACATTTTCGTACAGTAAAACCCCTAGGGAGGGGGACGCAAAGGTGCCAGATAAGTGGGAATATCTGGATACATGAGGTACATTCTCAAAGCTACCCATACGATTATACTTAACAAAACATGTTTACACAAGTACTAAACACTCAGACATGCATCTCCTGAATGTTTATACTTAACAAAACATGTTTACACAAGTACTAAACACTCAGACATGCATCTCCTGAATGTAAGTATTTATGTACGTACTTCAAAAGGCACTGAGAACTGAGGGGCTGTGGTACAACCAAGCTGACACCTATGTAAGTATCCACAAGTAATGGGAGGGTGTGGGTTCACTAAGGAAGTGACTGGGTACAGCACCTCTTACCCCCCACCCCCCTCTCTCTTGTGTAGCTCTTTCGGGCACCACCAAGGCATGTGTAATAATATAAAGGGCCTTGTAGCCTCCTTACTAAGTGCAGTAGCCTCTAACATCACCTCTCTGCCACGATTCTACAACGGGCCAAGAATACTCCAACACAACCTCCCTCCTGTGATCTGCCAGAGTGCTCTTTCTTGTCCATATGACTAGATGAACCAACACTATTTCTCATTTTTTCACTCATCAAGGCCAATAAATGTTAATTTAGTCAAAAAATATGAGATCTACAGTTCATTAGGAACATTCCCCTAGCTACTTAGCGTCACTGCAAGCAACGAAATTTCTTCAAGCGTCTTTATCTCTACAAATTATTGATCAATGGCACCATTTCACTTTCTTGTTTCTAATAATGACAATGATGTTTTCATACTGGGAATTTCTTACCTATCCTACAGTGATGCTTTAAAATTGTCTGTGGTACAGCAGTAACACAACAGTGACCTTATGACCTCTATATCCACCCCAAACTGGCAGGGTTACCTATAGGAAGCTCAGTAAATAGTCATCGCCATAGGCCTAATGAGGTGCGGCGCGGTGTTTACCTGTGTCGCCAGCAAGAAAGTGGCCATACCCAGCCCCGATACTGCTTGGGCGGAACCCCAGATTCTTGCCAAGAATTGGGAGGAATTCTTGAAAATCTGATGCGCCAGAACAAGAAACACATGAATTTCACAAGATTTGGGGTAATTCTTGCTCACGCTAGGGTAATTCTTAATCACCAGATGACAGCTCAAATCTATTGTGTGTCAGGGCTCAGTAAATGCATTCTGGAACGATTGTGAAGTCATGGGAAGAGAAGTGATGCTCTAGGCTACTGCAGTTATTTAGCAGACTACAAGGCCCTCTTTATTATTACACATAACTTGGTGGTGCCCTGAGGAGTGATGCATGAGAGAGAGAGAGAGAGAGAGAGAGAGAGAGAGAGAGAGAGAGAGAGAGAGAGAGAGAGAGAGAGAGAGAGAGAGAGAGAGAGAGAGAGAGAGAGAGAGAGAGAGAGAGAGAGAGAGAGATACAGAGAGAGAGAGAGAGAGAGAGAGAGAGAGAAGGCCTGAGCTCAAGCTCAGACAGTCCTGTCTCCCAATCATATTTGTCCAGCTTTTCCTTCATTTTATGGACACCATCCGCTTTAACAATGTCTTTGTAAAGTCCATTCCATGCATCCACACTCCTGTATGGAAAACTGAACTTCTACATGTCTTTCAAACAAGTCCGTTTCCGTTGATGAGGTTTCAAGTCCCACTCCACTGCTAGTGCAGCGCTCTGCAAGAGCCGTCAACAATTACAATGTTAGCCTCAATAATAATCCTCGATGCACTTATTCTCAAACGTTGTAGTGAGTGAGTGAATATTAAAATGCTTTCATGAATAGTCTGCTGATGTCCTTTTAATAAAATTGGCATTATCTTAGTCACTTAGCCGTATTTAGGTTTGTACTAATACCAATACCTTTCCTTTTCATATTATCACAAATATCCATTGGCTCATTTCATGTCTGATATTTTCATTATACAGTAAAACCTCACCATTTGCGCACATATTGGTGGTCCGAAGGTGTGCAAATGGTGATCTTAATAACCTATGGGGAAAAATATATATGGGCGGCCACGGCCCAAAAACCCCCATACCAGCAAAAAAAATAAAAAAATAATAACAAAAAGAAGGTCTGCTGGCAGGTAACACGTTAAATTAATAATTAACTGTACAATAGATTAATGGCTTAGTATGATGGTGGTGTAAAGGTGAGGCAGAAAACATTGAATAATCACAGTCACCACGAGACCAGCGGCGTCTCACTGGCAGCAAAATGGTGTCCACTGATCTTCCTGACGACGTTTAAACATGCATCACTAGCTGTCCTGGCTGACGAGCTCCTTGCAACAGAGGATGAAAAGGAAGCTGCAGTGGTTGCGATGGCACAGAGAGGTGAAATGCAATGGAAACACTTATATGTGTTTGTTTGGGCCGCCATATTTGCTGATGACGTCATCACAGCACGGAGGCGCTCCGAGTTGCATGGGAACTCATGCTGTGGCGTCACACGTTTGAGAGGACCCAGGGCGGTCCGGGCACCCCGATTCATTCTCTCAAATGCAGCCCAGGGCTGCGTTTGAGAGAGGGAATCGGGACTCTCAGAATGTTCCGAGAGCTCTCAAACAGGTGACGCCACAGCAAGGGTTTCACTCTCAGCACGTCTGCTCCCTCCTGACTCTGAGAGGTGAAGCGCCTTGGTGCTGTGATGACATCATCAGCAAACATAGCGGCCCAAACAAACACATATTGTTGGTGGTAGCGAGTGTTCTAAGTGCTAATCGGTTCACGGATAAAGTCATATCCGCCAGGGTTACTTAATTGGGAAAACATCACACAGGCCATTAGGACAAGCACAGCACATAGAATAGGTGTTTGTTTGTGTATGCATTTGTGTGAATGTTGTTTGTGAAGGTTAACATTTAAGTGTTGGTGTATGTGTGGAACAATGTGTAAAAGTGGACAACAAGAGGACATGGATGGACAGTCAAAGATAAACGAGTACAAGAAAGGTTAAACAATGAAGACGCAACAAGACAGAGACAATACAAATTCACTTAATGAGTCTGCTCTGCAGCGCCCATTTTCTTAAGTGTCACTGAGGGGAAGGAGCACGCAATTTGAGAGGTGACTGCTACAATATAAGTGTTTCCATTGCATATCACCTCTCTGTGCCACCATAACCACTGTAACTTCTTTTTTATCTTCTGCTGCAAGGAGCTTGTCGGCCAGAACAGCTGGCAAGGTGCGCAAATGGCAAGACCACCTGTGCAAATGGTGAGACAATGGCCGCAAATTAAGGCCAAGTAAATAGCGAGGGCACAAATGGTGAGGTTTTACTGTAGTATCACAATTTAATATCCAATGATTATTTCCAACTCACTGAACACTTATCACATACAATTTATCTTCACAGTACGAACACTAATCAATAGCCATGATCGGTTATGTTACAAATTCTCTCAATTTCAGTCTGAAGAACTACACAACACTGGTCATTTGCTGAGTGGTTGATTTCTGGGTTTTTGTACCTCAAACAATTTATGCAATTTTTCTCAGCCATGAAGCAATCCTTTGATTTATGATCACCAGTGCATTTATAACATATTGGGGCTCCTCCATTGCTCTTAGCAGTACAGTTGGCCTCAAGATGGCCGTTACTCTGACAATGATAACATATACGATAATTGCATGGTATCTGTCTCTCACTGTGTATATTCCCCATTCTAATTTCAACCTGTCGTGATTCTTGTAAATCAGCTCTCTCACAGTTGGGTCACACCTCAAAATGTAGTGCATCATGCTGCAAGCTGCAGGCTTACTAAAAATCAGCTCAATTTCATTCTTAACACCCTCAATTGTGTGTAAGAACTCATTGCAGTCTAAGATGGTCTCCTTTATTTTTTCCTTGGTCTCCTCTTTATGCACATTGCATATCATGATCTTTGGTTTCATCTTTCCAACACTCTTGGTACTAATTTGCTCAAAAGACTCTAATTTTTTAGCAGCCTCAGCCCCTGTGTTCTCATTGTCAAAGTTCATGACAATATTAACTCCATTTGTGAATCTTGAATCAGTTATTTGAATCAGAGCTGGGCATCACTAACGAATTTGAACTTCCGATATCACAAATCCGCTAACTTATTCCATAACTTTCATAATCGCAATTCTGCAAATTTTGAGTTAGTTTGAAACGCAATCGCAAATCCGCTATCGCAAATAGCTACACAATATTTGCAGTCTTCCGCCACAAAACTTGACACCACAAACAAAAAATTATATTATCAATAGTTCTCGAATCTCTTTTCACTCTCTTAATGATGTAATGCTGTAGCTAGACATTGATCATACATATGCTACTGCTACTTCAAGTATGGATGATTTGTAACCATACTAATTAATTTGTAATAATCTGATAAGCATCTATTTTAAACTTATTTTTAATGAGAAGGACCAAAGGAAGTACATCAGTGTGACTGTTAAAACTAAATCCATATGCATATACCCTATCTCCTTCAAAATACCTTTGTGCCACCGTAATCACTGCAGCTTCCTTTTCATCCTCTGTTGCAAGGAGCTCGTCGGCCAAGACAGCTAGTTTATAATAAGATCCCCAGAGAGGTTTATGTGAATGTGCTTTTTGTAAAAAGTGGAAAAAACTAAAAAAAGTTTTGAAGTTAATCAGTTTTTATTCTAATATTTGAAGTATCTATCAGATTGAGGCTGTCCGGGCTGAGCTGGGTTGGCTCCTTCACGTGTTAGTGGAGGTTAGTGGAAGTAATACCGCAAATGCTAATCCACAAATGAAATGAAACTTACGCTATTGCAGATTTTGCGGACTAATTAGGAGAGGTAAGCGGAAGTAATACCGCAAACGCTAATCCACGAATCAGCAACCTTTTTGTCGCAAACGCAAGTTCGCAAATGAAATGGAACTTCCACTATTGCAGATTTGCAGACTAATTAGCGGAAGTGCCCAGCACTGATTTGAATGCCACTCAATGCCTGGGAGACTTCATCCTTCATATCTGTTGCCTTCTTTTCCTGGGTAGAAGCTTTCACAACTAGGAAATTATTTACTTTCCTGCCTCTCTGTGCCACCTCAACCCAACAGGATTCAGCATGCTCAGCACGAAGCGTGTCAACAACTGATCCCAGCTCCTCCTGCACATTCTCAGCCCTTGATTCAACTTCATCTTTAACCACAGATATTTCTTTAGATAGTTCTTGCTTGAATTCATCTGATTTTTCCACAAATGCTGGTAGCCAGAGATGCCTTATGGAGCCATGGGGTGCATATCAAATTTATTTTGGGTATATGTATTATCCTGCTTGTTCCTAGACAAATTAGCACACTTCACATGATACCACCTAGGACACAAACAGCATCCAATCCGCTTCTCGCCTGAGAATTCAACACAAGCATAACACAAATCCCCCAGTCCCTTGGCCCTGACAGCCATGTTGACACTTTCTGTGTGGAGCTAGACGCAACACACATCCGCTCAGGACCACGACCACTCAATAACCCTTTCCCAATTTCACACCCTTTCTCAATTTCTTGCTGTGTCCTCTTAGTTGCCTCCTCCCTTCCATCTTGATTAAATCATTTCTATCCAACACGTCCATTCCACTCGTATTCCTGTACAACACTATCAGGTCTCCTCTTTCTCTTCTTTCTTTCAGTGTTGGTAGGCCCAGTTCCTCTAATCTAGCCTCCTATGACAGAATTGATAGTTCTGGTGACATTTTTGTTGAAATCCTTTGAATCCTTAAGAGTTTCCTTTATCCCTTTTCTTGTGTGGTGACCAAACAACCACTGCATACTCTAACCTTGGTCTAATCAATGTTGTTATTATTTTCTTCATGTCCCCATCCAAGTAGTGAAACGCCACTTTTCTTCATCTATTTTTACTTCTTGCCATATTCATTGCGTAACTTCTTTTAGTTAAACTCCATTTCCCATTCTTAACTTCATTCATGTATCTCATTTAAATCTTCCTGCAGTTTATTACAATCATCATCATCTCTTATTTTTCTAAGCAGTTTTGGAGTCATCTGCAAACATACTCATGTAACTCATTACTTTTTCTGGCATATCATTAACCTATATATATTAAAAACATTATTGGCACTAACACTCATCCCTGTGGTACTCCACTTGTGACCTTTGGCCCGGTGAAAAACCTGCAAAACCATCATCAGACTCATAATCGTCCTCCCTTCCTGCTGCCATATTGACCAGGCAACCCAACCTTGACTTCGGCACTTTTTCACTTAAATCAGCACACTTTACTTCATTTTTTTTACATTTTACTTTTCGGGAGACAGGACCTATTCTACTGCTTGCATAATGAATGATGCCTTAAAACATACAAGAGAGCTTAACCCTCTCGCGCTCCGTGACGCCAATGACATGTAAAAATTTTTAGAGCCAAAGTGCACCGTGACACCATTGGCGTCAATTTGAACAAAAATATTACTTTTAAATAGTTATATTCACTCCAATTGTCATTTTTTGTTTGAGGGAAAGTTCCTTCACCCTCTCCAAAATTAACTAATTGGCAACACTCTCTGCATGCACAGGTTTGAGCGCGGTTGAGAAAACAAAAACAGTTTCCGGTCACTCTCTCATCAGGCAATCTGCACGTCTCACTGCTGTGGGCTTAAAACTTTTGGTGGGCTTCTGTGCGCTCATACAGCCCACCGCATAACAGTGATAATAGTGTTATATAGTGCAACTCAGTGATTTGATTGGGTGTAATTTGTATTCTATTCTCTTTACAGGCAGTAGCATATTATATTTTGTGAATTACGTAAGTCCTTACGTAATTCACAATATATAATAAATACGTAATGGCCCCTGAAACCTGAGAAATATTTACCCACTCCTGTACTCAGACAGTGAAGGTAGTGGTGAGAGTGAAACAGAAAGCATTCCCTACTTTGCGAGAGAAAGTGATGAGAGCAAAAAAGACTTAGATTCAGAAGGAAATGAAGGCATGGAATGGGATAGTGTGGAGAACAGGAAGCAAAAAAAAGATGAAAGAGAGACTTTTTTTAATATTTTTACTTTTAAGCAAATATTTCATGGTGCTAATTGTCCGATTGGAGATTTGAAGGAATCATATGAATCCTGATCAAATTCTGCTATTATAAATACATCTACCTTGAAAAGTTGACACACAAAGTTTTTAGTTATGGAGGTGGGAACATGACCTAAGTAGAAATACCATTTATGCGCACTTTATTCCACGTCCATAAACGGTCCAATGAATTACTATTATTATTTCTTTACTGATTCATGAAAAACTACAACAAATAAGGAAGCCGTTGATGTATTATGTATAATGATAAATGCAGATTTGGGGGAAGAAAGTAGCTGAGAAAAAAAAAAATTGGCCCGCTAAAAAAACTGCCTTGGCGAGAGTCCCAATGTTTGAAATGAGCGCGGAAAAGAAAACGTATTGAAACTTATGGTGCACGAGAGGAAAAAAAAAGAAGGTACAAGAAGCTTGAAATTAACCACTCAGCAAATGACCGGGGTTGTGTAGTTCTTCAGATTGAAATTGAGAGAATTCGTAACATAACCGATCATGGCTTTTAATTGATGTTTGAAACTCAAAGATAAATTGAGTGTTAAGTGTTCGGTGAGTTGGAAATAATCATTGGACACTGAATTGCACTACTATGAAGAAAATATCATATATATGGAAAATGAAACAATGGATATTTGTGATACTATATAAATGAAAGATAGTGATTAGTATGAACCAAAACATGGCCAAGTGGCTATGATGATGCCAAGTTTATTATAAGGACATCAGTAGGCTATTCATGAGAGCAATTAAGACTCACTCACTACAATGTTGTGAATAAGTGCATCGAGAATTGTTATGAGGCTAACATCATAATTGCTGACGGCCCTGCAGAGCACTGCCCTGGCAGTGGAACGGGCAGTATGTATGGAGAATTGCTATGCGCCTCCAATATTGCACCCACGAGAATAATAACCTTTCCAAGGTCTTACATACTGTTGTACTTCTCTAGTTTTACCAGCGCATCAAACATATACTGCATCTACAAGTGATGATAAGAACTAACGGATCTATATTATTCCTCTCCCCTTCAACAAAATTAAAACACCTGGTAGTGGGGAGGGCTATGAAGACCAGGGAAATTGTGGGGTAAAAGCAGGTACTGCAATGATGTTGTCTACCAGAAATGAAGCATTTCTGTGTTTTACTTACGGCGAAAATATATATTTTCTAAATAAATCCCCCGCCATTTTGATGGCTGCCAATAAGGAATCAGTGTGCTTGCTCAATAAAGGCAGGTAACCTCTCTCTTGAGAAGGGATCGAGTGTTAACCCATAAACTGCGCCAGACATCTCAAGATGCTATGAGTTAGACTGTGCCAGACATCTTAAGATGACGCATGTTCCAAGGTTTTTTTTTTTTTTTTTTTTTTTTACAACTGAGGAGGCAGCTCAAGGGCACACAAAAAAAGAAAACAATAATAAAAAAAAGCCCGCTACTCGCTGCTCCTAAAAAAGAAACAAAAGAGGTGGCCGAAAGGAAGATCAAATACAGGAGGAGAGGTGTCCTGATACCCTCCTCTTGAAAGAGTTCAAGTCGTAGGCAGGAGGAAATACAGATGAAGGAAGATTGTTCCAGAGTTTACCAGCATGAGGGATGAAAGAGTGAAGATGCTGGTTAACTCTTGCATAAGGGGTTTGGACAGTATAGGGATGAGCATGAGTAGAAAGTCGAGTGCAGCGGGGCCGCGGGAGGGGGGGAGGCATGCAGTTAGCAAGTTCAGAAGAGCAGTCATGGAAATATCGATAGAAGATAGAAAGAGAGGCAACATTGCGGCGGAATTTAAGAGGTAGAAGACTATCAGTATGATGAGGAGAGCTGATGAGACGAAGAGCCTTAGCCTCCACTCTGTCCAGAAGAGCTGTGTGAGTGGAGCCCCCCCACACATGAGATGCATACTCCATACAAGGGTGGACAAGGCCCCTGTATATGGACAGCAACTGTGCTGGGGAGAAGAACTGGCGGAGACGGTACAGAACGCCCAGCCTCGAGGAAGCTGATTTAGTAAGAGATGAGATATGAAGTTTCCAGTTGAGATTTTGAGTTAAGGATAGACCGAGGATGTTTAGTGTTGAGGAAGGTGATAGCTGGGTGTTGTCAAAGAATAGGGGATAGTTGTTTGGAAGATTGTGTCGAGTGGATAGGTGGAGAAACTGTGTTTTTGAGGCGTTGAAGGACACCAGGTTCTTCTTGCCCCAATCGGAAATAATAGTAAGGTCTGAGGCTAAGCGTTCTGCAGCCTCCAGCCTTGAGTCGTTAAGTTCCTGAAGGGTGGGTCTTCTATTAAAAGAAGTTGAGTAATGCAGAGTGGAATCTTAATTGCATAGTTTATGGGTTAAAGCAAAATCGAGTATTAAATGTAAGAGATTCCGGAGTTCAAGTAGTTGGTTTGAGAGGCTTTTATGTTGGTGACGAGTACATATAGGGGTCACGGTCAAGTGTTTGTTGGCTTATTTCACCTGCCCGGCTCACCTGGTACTGGAGTGGAGAAATGGCAGCCAGCTGTGCTGGATGTGACTGGGACTCGGTTGAATTGGGGAGGCTTTTTGAGGACAAAGAGATCACTTAAGAGTTCTTGTGCGGCACCAATTTGATACGGCACACCCATAAGTGCCCAAATTGTGAGAGCGAGCTCCATATTAAGGAAAATTTTGTGTTTAGGTGTGTCCGGCAGCTATGTGTTTGAAAGAAAAAGAAACTTGTGGTTCAGCGCTGCTTCTTCCTCTTGGCAAGGAAGAACTCGTGGTTCAGCGGGTGCAATATATTCCGTCCAGTAAAGGTAAAGGATTATCGTTTTAAGGGGGGAGTCCAGGGGGAGAACAGCCCCTCTTTGTTAATAGGGGGTCGAAGGGGGCGATGGGGCGAATCCCCCTTGTTAGTTGTTAGGTTATGTAAAGTTCCATTGGAGTACAAGTATGCTCCCTCACCCCCCAAAAAACGATCTCCCACAAAACAGAGCCTGAAACCTCATCAATGGTGAAAATGGAGGTAAAAATGTAGCAAGAGTAGGCATATTATTATCAAGACAAATTATGTTTTCATGGGCACAATATGACTACTTTTTTAGTGGAGATAGTTTTTATCTGTGCAAACCAAGGGTGTGGAGTCGGAGTCGGAGTCGGAGTCGAGGAGTCGAGGAGTCGGCTACTTTTGGCCGGAGTCGGAGTCGGAGTCGGAATTGGAGTCAGAGTCGGAGTCGGAGTCGGAATTGGAGTCGGAATTGGAGTCAGAGTCGGAGTCGGAATTGGAGTCAGAGTCGGAGTCGGAGTCGGAGTCGGTAAAATATGAGCGACTCGACTCCTTTACGCTAATTTTTTAGTAAAGATTTCACTTCATGGAGATTCTTACAAATTGGGAGAAATTGACGTTTTGGAAGATATGTCCAATCAAACAGTCTGCGGGAATATTGGTATTTTTAATATTTTTTCATGCTCTTTATTTTGTATTTTCTTGAGGATATACCTTAAGGAAGGAGGGTACATGCATAACAACCACCCTGACAACAGATAGTACAGGTATCCCTTTTGCCATATTTTATGGTGTTTTGCATGAGCTAATGTGTATATTTAATTATATCATGGAGGATAATTGCTAAGTGATATCCAAGGATGGTAAAAAATATATATATATATATATATATATATATATATATATATATATATATATATATATATATATATATATATATATATATATATATATATATATATATATATATATCATACTGTAAAAAAAACAAAACGGAGTCGGAGTCGGAGTCGCAACCTTCAAATTTCCTGGAGTCGGAGTCGGAGTCGCAACATTTAAATTTACTGGAGTCGGAGTCGGAGTCGCAACATTTAAATTTACTGGAGTCGGAGTCGGAGTCGGAGTCGCAACATTTAAATTTACTGGAGTCGGAGTCGGAGTCGCAACATTTAAATTTACTGGAGTCGGAGTCGGAGTCGGAGTTTTGAAAATCCGACTCCACACCCCTGGTGCAAACCAGTAAAAAACCTACTTTTAGGGAGGTACATATATCAGGAGTACAACGGTTCCCTGTAGCACACTCCACCCAGCTCTGCCATTCACACCAGTTTTCTATGCAAGCGAGCGAGCGAGTGAGGTTTCTCTCTTTCTCAATAGTCACAAATTATTTTCAAACTACATTAGTAAAAGTGGCAGACAAATACCGCCACCTGTCTTAGGGTGGTTAGCAATGGTAGTGAAAAGGCATATAAATACATTTGTTTTGGTGGCGGTGGCGGCGGAAGCAGCCATTGGGAGGTGAGCAGTGTTGCCAACGATCCAACGCTTGGTTAACGATTAGCCCACACATGTAAGACCAGGTCCACCACGCGTGGTATCATTTTTTTTTAGAACACGCACCTTTACCTAATATTATATGCGGCCCTCAGCACGGCAGCAGTTGGGCTGCATGTTCTAAAAAAAATGAATAACCATGCGTGGTGAACCTGGTCTCACATGTGTGGGCTAATCGCTAACCAAGCATACCATCGCTAACCAAGCATACCATCGCTAACCGGATTGTTGGCAACACTGCTCACCTCCCAATGGCCGCTGCCACCACTATATATATATATATATATATATATATATATATATATATATATATATATATATATATATATATATATATATATATATATATATATATATATATATATATATATATATATATATATATATATATATATATATATATATATATATATATATATATATATATATATATATATATATATATATATATATATATATATATATATATATATATATATATATATATATATATATATATATATATATATATATATATATATATATATATATATATATATATATATATATTATATATATATACCATTTCTGATGCTCAATAGATTAATTTACAACCACTGAGGTATAAAAAATATAGAATATATGTCCCTTGTGCTTCACAGACCACGTCTTCTTCTCCTACATATTAACTAAAGTATCAACGGTAAATGACAATAAGAAGGAAAATCCCAATGTGAGATGAAAGACTGGAGAAATAAAGGTGAGAATTGGCTTACAACAGTGGTGGATGAGTGTAAGAGGCTTGACAGTCATTTAGTGAGTGCCAATACAATAGATATATTAAAGGGAAGATTAGATGAAGGTTAAGATTCGTTTTAGGTCCGTGCCAGTATCTCATTACCTACCTTACCTAATACTATACGCGGCCCTCAGCACGGCAGCAGTTGGGCTGCGTGTTCTAAAAAAAATGAATAACCATGCGTGGTGGACCTGGTCTCACATGCGTGGGCTAATCGCTAACCAAGCATACCATCAGTATCTCTTCATATATCTTTTCTACAGACCTTCAACAGTCATGGAAACGCTTTGAAAATCCAATTCAAGGACTTTTTTTTACTCTTGAAAATATGGGATAATTTTTACGAAAGCGCGTCGCCTCTGGTGCTGGCCGCGGCGAGGCTGCAGCGGGTGTTGCGAGAAATACCTCCTCACTGAAATAAGTCACATATACCCCCCCTGGTTAGAAGGGGGGGTCGAGGGGGGCGCAGCCCCCCCGTTAGTAGGTCGTAAAGTTCGGTTGGAGTAGTTTAAATATGCTCCCCGACCCTAAGCTCTCTGCAAGCTATTTTGAGGCTGCGGTGGCTGCAGCGTTGCCGCGGCCAGCAGAGGAGGCGACGCGCTTTCGTAAACATTATCCCCTATTTTCAAGAGTAAAAAAGTCCTTGAATTGGATTTTCAAAGCGTTTCTATGACTGTTGAAGGTTTGTAGAAAAGATATATGAAGAGATAGTGATGTTTCATAAAGTAGATTATGAGATACTGGCATGGACCTAATATGAATCTTTACCTTAGATGAGTTCATGGATAGAGGTTGGGTGGGGCTAGGTTTACTGGAGTTGTCTTGAATAGGCCTACAGACCTTCTGAAGACTCATGTTCTTATGTTCTCTCCTGAGGAGGCAAGGTGAGGTATCAAAGGAGTTTCGCTCAAGATTCCAAAGGCTAATGATGGGGGCGCATGACGATTCGCCATGGTTACATAAAAAGATAAAGTTTCCACTTGAAAAGTCACCTTTTTGAAAAAGGCATCTAATATTGCGGGAAAAATCCAACTTTTATGAAAACCAGCCCCAGCCACATAATGCATGCATACAGTCGTCTGCCATTAACCCCTGTGTTTGTTGTGTCTCCGTTAAGCACACACCATAGTATACTTTGGCTCCCCGGGCCGAGCATGCACCGGGCTGCAGACGACGCGCGCCGGGCAGCCCGCATAGCACTCCGGGGCCCCGCAGTCCTGGCGCGCCTTACCTGGTCACGGCGGAGCACAGTGACTGGCCCTGGGGCCTGTGGAGGGTCAGGGCCTCGTGTCGCAGGGGCTGAGAGGTCAAGACCCGTCTAAAACCACTAAATATTTTGCCAACGCTACCGGACCGCAACAACGAGGCCATGTTTGCACTCTTTCCTACGGGTTCACCACTCCACCAGCCGCCGCTAGAGCCCCGTGATAGAGAGAGTACCGACAACCCAGGATGTGGACGCCATTATTGGCCCGATTATTCGCCGCGCTTTTCAAACACTCCCACACGCTCTCTTGCATTTATGTTCCACAACCATACGGGTCGTCCACTAAAATTGAGCACACTTGTGTCAGACCTGCACACCTTCCCCTAACAGCAAGAAAGTGACAGGAGAGTACTATTAGCTTTACGATAAGCCACTGTCTCTGCTGCATCACGACCTTGAGATGGTTGGTTCCCAGCAAACATTGAAGTATTGGCCCAATTATGGAATATAATGGATAAACAACGTTAATAGTGGATACTGGCTTCCGTGTATTGGGCCATTAATGGCTTCATACAGGATTTACGATATCAGATTGTACAGCGCAGGATTACATGAAATGGATCTTTATTGGCTTAATGCATATACAATAGCCTATTGGATAATGTCTGATGTGCAACATTGTTTTGATTAAGTTAAAATAATTACATCAATATATCTCCGGGGTTGTTTTGATTTAAATCAAATGATCTAAATCAAGTGATTTAAATCGATTTAAATCAGCGTAAAAAAAATCATGATGTAGATCAAAATTATATATAATGTTTTTTAAAATGATTTCAGTGTTTTATCAGGAGTAAAATATCTAATGATTTAAATTATATATATATATATATATATATATATATATATATATATATATATATATATATATATATATATATATATATATATATATATATACGCACACACACACACATACACACACACAGTATACCTTTCGAGTTTCGCGCTCGCTTCGTTCCGAAGGTATAAGGACCCTCTCAACAGTCAACTGTCAACAGTGGCGTTCCACAGGGCTCGATCTGTCCTATCACCCACTCTCTTCCTGTTATTCATCAATGATCTTCTTTCAATAACAAACTGTCCTGTCCACTCATACGCCGACGACTCCACTCTGCATTATTCAACTTCTTTCAATAGAAATCAGCGTAAAAAAAATCATGATGTAGATCAAAATTAAATATAATGTTTTTTAAAATTATTTCAGTGTTTTATCAGGAGTAAAATATCTAATGATTTAAATTATATATATATATATATATATATATATATATATATATATATATATATATATATATATATATTGTTACGCCAAGGCTTAGCTTAGTTTAAATTGTAATTGGCGCCACGTGACGTAATGAGGGTTCCCTGCGGCCCCGTTGAGGGGGCGGGCTGGAGAGGGACGCCATGCGGCGAGGAAGAGTGGAGACGGAGAGAAGACAAAGGACGCGCTCGCCTGTGCTCTGTGCCTTAGGACTTAATCGCCTGTGATTTGTGCCTTGACTGCCTCCCCCTTGGACTTATAAGGATTGTACAACGTTCTATTGCTTAGTAAACCCCAAGAAAGTCCGCCCTGTATTTAATTGTGCCTCGCTGTGTGCTCTGTGGGTGTGTGCGAGTGTGTCCGCCGGAGTGTCTTTGTGTCTGCGGTCCGCCTCGTGGGAGCACTGTGTTTTCCATAGCGAGCCCAGTTTAAGTAATTGGGAGAGCACCTGTCTGCCTGTGTGAGGGGTAGACAAGTGGAGCACAACAGTGGTGTCAGGAGCGGGATGGAAATTGTGCTGTGAGTGGACGGGCAGACAAGAGTGACGCCTCGGGCACAATGGACCTCGGCGAGCACGGTGCGGCTGGCGGAGCGAGTGGTGGGGTAGTGGTGACCTTGAGGCTGATAAAGACGCTAAGCCTGGCCAGCTGGAGTTAATTGCCTCAATGTTGGCTGGCTTGAGGCAGAAATAACGCTTCAAGGTCAAAGCAGGCACAGCAGGCCGAGTGCGCTGAGGCACAGGCCAGCAGGCTTGAGGAGCAGGCCGTGAGCAGGCCGAGCGCTCCGAGGCACAGGCCAGCAGGCTTGAGGAGGCACTACAAGCAAGTTTGGCTTCTGTGCGGCAGGAGGCACGGCAGTATACCGATCAGGCCTGCGAGGAGGTCCGGGGTGAGCTACAGAGGGGCCTAGAGGCACTGAGAGGTGAGGTGCAGGAGGTAAGGTTTGAGGCGAGGCAGGCTGCCGTGTGCTGCCCCAGAGGAAGTGCAGAGTGAGCCTTTGTGTGATTGGGGGCAGTGTCAAGCTTCGCTGAGGCCACGCAGTGCATTCTCTGAGCCTCCGGGCCTGGCGTGTCTGGCCGGGGGTCACGGTCGGGGCTCAGCGGCTGGCGTGGGCTGCGGCGGCAGGGCGCGAGCGGCAGCCCCGCCACTGTTGCCAAACAGCCCGCCACCCTCGCCTCCTCACCTAAACCCTACCCTGCATCCTTTCTTGCCCCAGTGCCTGCCTTCTACCCTGCTCGTTCGTTTCCTTCCCACGACCACCGCAGGCGTAAGCCGGCTGAGTATGACGGCAAGGTAGCTTGGGAGGCCTACGTTGCTCAGTTCGTCATGCTCGCAACAGCTCAAGGGTGGACTGAGGAAGAAAAGGCGCTGCAGCTGGCAACGGCGCTGCGGGGCCCGGCACTCGAGATTCTCAGCCACCTTCCAGCCACCAAGCAAGCTTCCTTTACCAGCCTGTCGGAAGCCTTGCAGCGCCGCTTTGGGCACAGTCACCAGGCTGAGGTGTACAGGGCTCAGCTGAAGAAGAGGGCGAGGCAGAAGGGCGAGACGCTGTCACAGCTGGCGCAAGATGTGGAGGCCCTTGCGAGGCGGGCTTATCCGGCTGCTGGTGAAGACATGACGACCGTCCTCGCCCGTGACGCCTTCGTAGATGCTCTGCAGGACCACCAGCTGCAGATCTACGTAAAGCAAGCCCACCCTGGTGACCTGCAGGTGGCTTTGGCGAGGGCCATGGAGTTCGAGGCGTTTCTCAAGACGTCAAGCCGCCTCGCTGACTACGCCAAGCCTCGGAACGACGTGCGAGGCCGGAAGGCGAAGGTCGAGCGTAAGGCGGCGTCGAGGGAGACGAGCCCCGAGTTTGGTGGCCGTTGCTGGGGCTGCGGTGAGAAGGGCCACAGACGCGACCGATGTCCGAGGGGGCGAAAGACGCGTTCCTCGACCGGCCGAAGTCTGGGGCTTCCAGACTTGCTGCAGGACTGCGGCAAGTCTGATCACCGCTCAGCGCCTGCCCCAAGCCGAAGCAAGTGGCGCAGGCGGGAAACAGCAGCGGGCTGGACAAGGGGGCGACTACCCAGCCTGCCAAGGTCGACATGCCCCCACTTGTGTAAGATGCCGCCATACCACTAGTTCGGTGCAGGTGGAGGGCAACGTAGACGGTAAGTCTTGCCGCCTGACAGTCGACACCAGGGCTGAAAAGACCCTGGTGCGCCCCGAGTTGCTGGACGCTGAGCGGCTCCCAGACGCCCCGCAGAGATTGTGCGGCGTGACGGGGCATTGCGTGGCACTCCAGGGGCCTGTAGTGGCTCGTGTCGGCGTGGGCGGCGCAGAAGAGCGGCTGCCAGTGTACGCCGCCGACCTGGATGAAGAGGGCTTGCTCGGTTTTGACTACCTGGTGCAGACTGGCGCATGTATCGACTTTGGACGGAAGCGGATGAGGGTGCACGGACAAGAGGTGCCCTGGCTTCCGGAAGTCGGTTGTGCCGAGGTAGTGACGGCCGAGCGATTGCACCTTGCCCCCAGGACGGAGCGACGAGTCCAGTGTCGACTGTCGAGGGTGATGCACGACGCGGAAGGCATAGTAGAACCCTCAGAAAACCTGCACCTGACTGACGGTGTGGCAGTCGGGAGGAGCCTCGTGGGAGCGGGGGAGGAGTTAGTGACAGTACTCGTTGCTAACTTCTCTGACGAGGCTCGGCGACTACCCGCTGGTGCCAGACTAGGCACATGTGAAGAGGTGGAGCGAGCTGAACAGCCGTCGAAGAGTGCGTCTACGCCTGCGGAGGGAGTGCTGCCTGACCTCCTGGAAGACCTGGCGCTCAGGGGCTCCGCTAACCTGACGGAGTCGCAGGCGGAGAGGGTGCGTCACACCTTGACGCAGTACTCAGACGTGTTCAGCCGGGGCGACTTGGACTTGGGCCGCACGTCGCTGGTGAAACACAGCATCAACACTGGAACCAGCGCGCCCATCAAGTGTCCCCCTCGACGTATCGCACCTGCCCGACGAGAGGAGATGCAGCGCACCGTCAACGACCTGGCAAATCAGGGGGTGATCGAGAAGTCCGACAGTCCGTGGTCTTCAGCGGTAGTCCTGGTTAAGAAGAAGGACGGCACACAACGCTTCTGTGTGGACTACCGGGCACTGAATGACGTGACTGTGAAGGATTCCTACCCCCTGCCGAGGATCGACGACACCTTGGACGCGCTGGTAGGGGCGAGGTGGTTCTCCACGCTCGACCTGAAGTCGGGCTACCACCAGGTGGAGATGGCCGAAGAGGACAAGCCGAAGACAGCCTTTTCCTTCGGGCAGGGCTTGTGGCAGTTTAATGTCATGCCCTTCGGCCTCTGCAACGCCCCTGGCTGTTTTGAACGTCTGATGGAGCGGGTGCTGGACGGCCTGCAGTGGAGGACGGCCTCATCTACCTCGACGACGTCATCGTCTACGGAGGCACCTTCGAGGAGGAGCTGGGGAGGCTGGAGGAGGTCCTGCAACGCCTGAGGAAGGCTAACCTCAAGCTCAGCCCCAAGAAGTGCTCCCTCTTCCAGTACGAGGTGCCGTTCCTGGGGCATGTCGTCAGCAAGGACGGCGTGCGCACAGACCCGCAGAAAGTGGCAGCAGTAGCAGACTGGCCTCGGCCCACTAACGTAGCTGAGGTCAGGAGCTACTTGGGTCTGTGCACCTACTACCGTCGCTTCGTGCAGGACTTCGCCACCATCGCGGCGCCCCTACACCGCCTCACTCGTAAAGGAGTGCCGTTCGAGTGGGACGCGGCGTGCCAGGCTGCGTTCGACGGCCTGAAGAGGGCCCTGGTGGCGGCGCCGGTCCTGCCGTACCCCCACCCGAAGCTCCCTTACCTGCTTGACACCGACGCCAGTGCGGAGGGCATCGGGGCTGTCTTGTCGCAGGTGAAGGATGGAAGGGAGCACGTGGTGGCCTACTACAGCGCCAAGTTCAGTAGGCCTGAACGCAACTACTGCGTGACCAGGAAGGAGCTGCTGGCAGTAGTAAAAAGTCTCGAGCACTTCCAGCCGTACCTCTACGGCGCTGAGTTCACCGTCCGGACCGACCACGCTGCCCTGCAGTGGTTGAAAACACTGAAGGCGCCGGAGGGTCAGCTGGCGAGGTGGTTGGGAAGGCTCGAGCAGTTCAACTACCGGATTGTTCACCGCCCGGGTCGTGTGCACAGCAACGCCGATAGTTTGAGCCGGCGCCCGTGTGAGGCAGGTTGCTCTCACTGTGCTAGCAAGGACCCCGACCCTGTGACTCGACGCCCGTGTGAGGCAGGTTGCTCTCACTGTGCTAGCAAGGACCCCGACCCTGTGACTCGACGCCCGTGTGAGGCAGGTAGCTCACATTCCGTCCCTGAAGGACCTGACGCCGTGAGTCAGAGCCCGTGTGAGGCAAGCTACTCACACCAGGCGCGTCGGGACCCTGACCCTGTTTGCCGACGCTTAACAGTGCCTGCCAACGCCACTGAAGGCAACGACCGGTGGCGTGAGGCACAGAGCGCAGACCCCGCTCTTGCTCCTGTAGTGCGTTGGCTCAGGGCCAGCGGGGAGCGACCCCGGTGGGAGGAAGTGTCGGCGGAGAGTCCTGCCACTAAGTGCCTCGTCGACCAGTGGGAGACGCTGCGGTTGGACCGGTGGGGAGTGCTAGTAAAGCGCTGGGAGGTGTTAGGCGGAGTGGGCAGAGACGCCTGGGTAGTGGTGGTACCCCGTGCAAAGCGTGCTGAGGTGTTACGGGAGTTGCACGCCGGTGTTACTAGTGGCCACTTGGGCGAGAAAAAGACCCTTAAACGTCTCCGCCAGCGCTTCTACTGGGTCGGTATGCGGAACGACGTTTCCGAGTGGTGTCGGGCCTGTGACGTTTGTAGTGCGAAAAAGGGCCCCACACGCCGGAATCGGGCTCCGCTTCAGTTGTACAGCGTGGGGGCGCCAATGGAGCGGGTTGCTGTAGATATTGCTGGCCCGCTGCCCATGACGCCCCGGGGCAATCGTTTCGTATGCGTCGTGATGGACTACTTCACGAAGTGGCCTGAGGCGTATGCGCTCCCGAACCACGAGGCTGAAACAGTGGCGAGTGTCCTAGTAAACGAGTGCTTCACCCGGTTCGGTGTGCCGTCAGAACTGCACTCAGACCAGGGCCGTGAGTTCGAGTCCCGTGTGTTCCGTGAGTGCTGCGACTTGCTGGAGTGCGGAAGACCCGAACGACGCCACTCCACCCGCAGTCGGACGGGATGGTGGAGCGGTTCAACCGGACGCTCGCACAGCAGTTGGCCAAGTATTGCGGGGCAAACCAGGAGGACTGGGACGTCAAGTTGCCCGCAATGCTGATGGCGTACCGGTCCGCTGTGCACGAGGCCACTGACTATACACCCGCACGTCTTATGTTTGGCCGCGAGCTCAGACTCCCCGTGGATCTGGCGACGGGCGGCCGCCGGACGTGGGCCTGCCGACTGTCACCTCTGGCTTCGCTGCCGCGCTGCAGGAGAACCTGGTCGAGGTCCATCACCAGGTGCGCGGCAAGCTCAGAGTGGCAGGCCAGGCGATGAAGGACTACTACGATCGCCGCATGCGGGACGTGAGGTATGCGGTGGGTGACAGAGTGTGGCTGCATAACCCTCGCCGGAAGAAAGGGTTATCACCGAAGCTGCAGAGTCCCTGGAGGGGCCCTACACGGTGATTGCAGTCCTGTCCGCTGTCACCTACCGCATCAGGAGGGGCCGCAAACGCTCCTCTGTCGTCCACGTTGACCGGCTCTGGCGCTACCATGGGCCGGGCCGTTACTCCTGGGGTACTGGCGCTGAGGAGGACCCTGACTACCCCAGTAGTGACGAGGAGGACCGGGCAGAACTTGACCCGGTGGACGTCGAGGTCGCGGATGATGTGGAGGAGGAGGCAGGTGGAGACGCCGACCTGGAGGCCGGCTCTGCTGGTGACCTGGACCAGCCAGCTGCCTCTCCTCGCCCTCACCTCCACCGCGACGACCAAGACGTGAGAGGAGGAGGCCAGGATGGCTTACAGATTTTGATACAGACTGATTTGGTTAGTTCCCCAGTTATGTTTTGTTTGTTTTGTTAAGTTGGCGAGGCGGGTCGCCTGCGCTTAAGGGGGGGGGAGTGTTACGCCAAGGCTTAGCTTAGTTTAAATTGTAATTGGCGCCACGTGACGTAATGAGGGTTCCCTGCGGCCCCGTTGAGGGGGCGGGCTGGAGAGGGACGCCATGCGGCGAGGAAGAGTGGAGACGGAGAGAAGACAAAGGACGCGCTCGCCTGTGCTCTGTGCCTTAGGACTTAATCGCCTGTGATTTGTGCCTTGACTGCCTCCCCCTTGGACTTATAAGGATTGTACAACGTTCTATTGCTTAGTAAACCCCAAGAAAGTCCGCCCTGTATTTAATTGTGCCTCGCTGTGTGCTCTGTGGGTGTGTGCGAGTGTGTCCGCCGGAGTGTCTTTGTGTCTGCTGTCCGCCTCGTGGGAGCACTGTGTTTTCCATAGCGAGCCCAGTTTAAGTAATTGGGAGAGCACCTGTCTGCCTGTGTGAGGGGTAGACAAGTGGAGCACAACAATATATTGTTACGCCACCCCCCCCTACCACACACCATCCACGGGCAGGCAGGTGGCGTAATCCCCACCAGAACAACCACACGGGCACCAGTCACTCACAGCGGCCCACACAGAACACCGAGGGGAGCAGGAACGGGGCAGGGCACAAAGGATACACGTTCAACACTAAGTTCTAGTTTAATGACAGGTTCCTCACACAGTACAGCAACTTTCAAGGGCACAGAACAGTAACTGTTAATCAGGCACAGTACAGGGGCACGGCAGACACGCACACCGGATGCACACAGCTCGCGAGCGGAGCACACAGCTGAACACTCTCTCAAGCCCAGACACGCGTCTTCTCAACTACAACTCCTCAGCCACCCTTGCTCCCCCACTGCTCGACTCAGCACTTCCTGCCCGGCGGCCCGGCGGCCCCGGGCCCCCTCCTGTCTCTCTTGTCCCAACAAGTAGAGTTGCACCATGCTGAGGTAACATTGCATCATGCTACAATTTCATCACATTACACATACAATCATTCACATACAGCACATTCGTAACAAAATATATCCATAGATATATATATATATATATATATATATATATATATATATATATATATATATATATATATATATATATATATATATATATATATATATACACACACACACACACACACACACACACACACACACACACACACACACAGTATACCTTTCGAGTTTCGCGCTCGCTTCGTTCCGAAGGTATAAAGGACCCTCTCAACAGTCAACTATCAACAGTGGCGTTCCACAGGGCTCTGTCCTATCACCCACTCTCTTCCTGTTATTCATCAATGATCTTCTTTCAATAACAAACTGTCCTGTCCACTCATACGCCGACGACTCCACTCTGCATTATTCAACTTCTTTCAATAGAAGACCCTCTCAACAGGAAGTACACGACTCCAGACTGGAGGCTGCAGAACGCTTAACCTCAGACCTTGCTATCATTTCCGATTGGAGCAGATGGAACCTTGTGTCCTTCAATGCCTCAAAAACTCAATTTCTCCACCTATCAACTCGACACAATCTTCCAAACACCTATCCGCTATTCTTCGACAACACTCGGCTATCACCATCTTCAACACTAAACATCCTCGGTCTATCCTTAACTCAAAATCTCAACTGGAAACTTCACATCTCTCGCTAAATCAGCTTCGAGGTTGGGCGTTCTGTATCGTCTCCGCCAGTTCTTCTCCCCCGCGCAGTTGCTATCCATATACAGGGGCCTTGTCCGCCCTCGTATGGAGTATGCATCTCACGTGTGGGGGGGGTGGGGGCTCCACTCACACAGCTCTTATGGACAGAGTGGAGTCTAAGGCTCTTCGTCTCATCAGCTCTCCTCCTCCTACTGATAGTCTTCTACCTCTTAAATTCCGTTGCGATGTTGCCTCTCTTTCTAACTTCTATCGATATTTCCACGCCGACTGCTCTTCTGAACTTGCTAACTGCATGCCTCCCCCCCTCCCGCGGCCCCGCTGCACACGACTTTCTACTCATGCTCATCCTTATAGTGTCCAAACCCCTTATGCAAGAGTTAACCAGCATCTTCACTCTTTCATCCCTCACGCTGGTAAACTCTGGAACAATCTTCCTTCATCTGTATTTCCTCCTGCCTACGACTTGAACTCTTTCAAGAGAAGGGTATCAGGACACCTCTCCTCCCGAAATTGACCTCTCTTTCAGCCATCTCTTATGATTCTTTTTAGGAGCAGCGGGTAGCGGGCTTTTTTATTATTATTGTTTCCTTTTTTTGTGCCCTTGAGCTGCCTCCTTTGTTGTAAAAAAAAAAAATGGCGCTAAACTCAAGGATCGCGAAACTTGAGGTATTGAAAACACTGAAAAAGCGCTTATTTGTTCCGACCCGTGGATTTTTTTTTTTTTTCAACATGTGGCCTATGGCGCCGGTAGACTACCCATCTGGGCCTGATGGTCGGCCCCGAGCCCGTCATGGCGCAGGCAACTGCTTATAGTGGTGCCATTATACTAGGCGCACCTAACATCACTGTAGCCGATCCAGGATTCAGTACGTTTCCTAACTAGTAGCAGGTAATGGTATAATTGTATTTCGTAAAGAATCCTTATAACCAAAAACTAACTAAAATTATGGATATTCTTTTTCTTGAACAGAACATTGAATAAACAACAGAACAATAATATTGTTATGCCGGACGTGTTACTTGGGTTCCGTGTCGCCGTCAGGAGACTCCGTGGGAGGGAGATATGTAAACACATTGCACAGCTGCTGTAGTTTAATATTCTTCCTTAGTAGTGCAATTCACTCTGACTCTTCACTGACCACTAGCTTACTATGACTGGGACTAACTCCTCTCGCCCTCTTCTCCTATGTATATACCGAACAGTACAGTCAAGAACATGTAGCAAAAATATGTGCGAGTTGGCAACACTTCCCGCCTGCAGGCGCCTGGCCGCGGGCCCAGCGGGGCGCGGGCGGGGCCTTGCTCCCCGCCCCCCTGCTCGCTCCTCCCAGAGGCTCATAGACCCCAGGGGAAGCTTCCAGCACAACAATATGAAAATACGTATAGCCACCGTTGCCAGGTCATCGTACTCAGAGCACAGGATTTACCGGTTTCTGACGCCTAACTATTGTCAAGAAACATCAGGATTTAACTCTTTTAACGATAACTATAAATTAGTTTCGTTATTGGAGCCCGGAAGACAGTTGAGGGGTAGGAAGTCGGGAAATATAATCGGCTGAGTACGACAATCTGGCAACGTTGAGGCTGTAGCCCGCAGGCCCGAGCCGGCCTATACGCCATTTTGCGGGTGTCAGATACCACAAATAGCATATTTTTACTGCGCAAAGCAGGTGATATGTCACTTATTATGACTAAGTGAGCTTTCATATTTATCTATTTGTGTATATTTCATGGTGGCAAAACTTTCATTACTAGTTTCATATTTACTAGTGACACAAATATGTGACTGTTTTTCACAATAGAATTTCACTCAAACAAGTGAATCAGACACCACAGAAATATTACCAGTGTGTGTATGAATGAATACAAAGATAAGCACATACTTTGATTTAACTCAAGGTTGTCTCGTGGATCATTAATAAATAAAAACAAAATATCTTGATAGGCTACTCTTTAGCCCGTTACCGGCTATGGCTGCCAAAAAAGTCCCTCCGCCAAGTTTATACCCCCCATTTGGTGATTGTTAGGTGCGCCTATTGGCTCATGCTGCCCCCCAGACCTCACTTTTTTCCTCCTTTACTTCCTTGTTATCTCAAAATACGTACTATCTTGAAAAAAGGAAGAAAACAGGGAGAGAACGGGTCGTTTTAAAGCCACAGATGAAGATTTGCTGAGCTCTGAACACTTGCTTGTGATTCGCTGGGAGTCCGATGACGTCATCGCCGGCGCTAACCCAATCAGCGGCCTCACTGCCTTAAGACGGTGCCACACTGGCCGTTTTCCTCTAACCGTTGTAGCAACTGGCAACGCCCGTACGCCCATCCGAGAGCGAGTTCTCGGTTGTCCGTGGTGTCACACTGGACCTTTTTCTTCCCGCCCCGTTGGTGGCAGCTTGGGCAACCGGCAACTCTTCCGGGTGTGCGTCACACATATAAGGGGAAATTAGAAGGGTGTGGGGGGAGAGGGCAAGAAGGGAAAGTCAGGTCATGTCATGACACACACACACACACACACACACACACACACACAGAAAGGGATATGAGAAGGGTGGGGTGAGGGAGGGGCAGAAGGGAGTGTCAGCATGTCTTGATCTGAGTCAGGTCATATCCTGACCAAAGCCCTGATTTGACTTCCTTTCTGCCCCATCCTTCTCATTTCACCTTCGGTGTGTGTGACAGGTATGGACATGACCTGACCTGAGTCAGATCATGTTCTGACCAAAGCCCTGACCTGACTTTAATTACTGACCCTCCCTCCACACACCCTTCTCCTTTCTCCTTGTTTCCATGTCAATATTTCACCTTTCATGAGAGGGGCTCATAACCAGAGTGAAGCTACACACCTCCTCTCAAGTCGGGGGCTCGCGTGGTATTAAGGCTGCGCCGAGTTGAACCAAACGCGACAGGGACGAAGCGGCGGGAAGTTCAAACTCGGTTAACGTGTTAATAGGTTTCTTGCACGTGACGTCACACCTTCTCCGTGGCGGCAGCAGACGATGCATTTAGCGTTGTGTGGGACCGAGCCCGTATCAGCTGACGTGTGAGGTATATAACATATATTTTTTCATCATATCTGTGTGCTGCAGCCACACGAAGCTGGTACTAATACGAGGAGTGGTCTCTAAATACAGTCATCCTTAGCGCCTGAAACCAGCCGTGGACCCACAGAACGAAATGTAAACAAACTCAGCATTGTGGGAAATGTGTGACGTAGGTGCAAGGAACCTGTAACACTCTCTCTCTCTCTCTCTCTCTCTCTCTCTCTCTCTCTCTCTCTCTCTCTCTCTCTCTCTTTTGCCATAGCCACAATGTTTGGAGCAAAACGTCCAGTGTGATAGAACCTTTTAAGGTAGCGTGCATGACGCCGATGGTAAATACACGTGACCCATACGTCAAACCAGCGCGAAAGTCGGGGTGATTATGCGCGAAAGTCGGGATGGTAAGAATTTAGGGCTAACCGCGAAATTCGAATATCGCGAAACTCGGATAGCGCGAAACTCGAGAGGGTACAATGTGTGTGTGTGTGTGTGTGTGTGTGTGAATATATATATATATATATATATATATATATATATATATATATATATATATATATATATATATATATATATATATATATATATATATATATATATATATATATATATATATATATATATATATATATATATATATATATATATATATATATATATATATATATATATATATATATATATATATATATATATATATATATATATATATATATATATATATATATATATATATATATATATATATATATATATATATATATATATATATATATATATATATATATATATATATATATATATATATATATATATATATATATATATATATATATATATATATATATATATATATATATATATATATATATATTTTTTTTTTTTCTAAAACAAAGGAGGCAAGGGCACACAAAAAACAACAATAAAAAAAAAAATAAAAAAGCTGCTGCTCCTAAAAAAGAAACAAAAGAGGTGGCCGAAAGTAAGATCAAATACGGGAGGAGAGGTGTCCTGATACCCTTCTCTTGAAAGAGTTCAAGTCGTAGGCAGGAGGAAATACAGATGAAGGAAAATTGTTCCAGAGTTTACCAGCGTGAGGGATGAAAGAGTGCAGATGCTGGTTAACTCTTGCATAAGGGGTTTGGACAGTATAGGGATGAGCATGAGTAGAAAGTCGAGTGCAGCGGGGCCGCGGGAGGGGGGGAGGCATGCAGTTAGCAAGTTCAGAAGAGCAGTCAGCGTGGAAATATCGACAGAAGATAGAAAGAGAGGCAACATTGCGGCGGAATTTAAGAGGTAGAAGACTATCAGTATGAGGAGGAGAGCTGATGAGACGAAGAGCCTTAGCCTCCACTCTGTCCAGAAGAGCTGTGTGAGTGGAGCTCCCCCACACATGAGATGCATACTTCATACGAGGGCGGACAAGGCCCCTGTATATGGACAGCAACTGTGCAGGGGAGAAGAACTGGCGGAGACGGTACATATATATACAGGTAACTCTCGATTTACGCGAGTTTGGTTTACGCGTTTTTTAAATAACGCGGGGTCCAAAATCCAAATAAATTTTTAATTTAGACGTTTTTTTCACTTATACGCGATATTTTATGGAGTGGCCACCAGATGTCTCACGCAACTGGACTCACACGGCCACACAGCTGAGCTCAGTCCTTCCCGAGCGCCACTTGAACAACAATACAGTACCTACGCTGCCACGCTACTCAACAATAGGGTTGGGCAGGTACCGGTACCAGTACCGGTACTAACGGTACCAGCAATACGGTACGGTACTGGTACCAGACTGCTCGGTACCGGTACCAATACTAGCCAACCCCTCATGGTGTCCCTCATTTCTTCCTCACACGAGAGAGGCTGGGATTGAGTGCCCGAGTGGATATCTCGGTTCTGGTGACACGCGGCATGCAGCTGTTTGTTGTGTGGGTGTGGTTGTGTGGTTTGTAAATAATGCAAATGGCGGCCGGGCTGGGATTGCGTGAAATAACTCCTCGTACAAGACTCATGATGAACAGTTTTTGATATCATATTCACCCCATTATTCTCACTAATATTAATAATTAATAATGAACACATGGACATTTTTTTCTAACATGATTTTTTATGTAGCTTGTACTGCTCCTTAGTCATACAATCTTAAGCCACCTGTGACATCAAAATCAAGATCATACAAATGGCGCCCGACGGAAAAACGAGATAACAGCAAGGCATGGGTGATCCTCCACCGATTTAGTCTTTGTATAGTAGTTATTAGATCGCCCTGTATTCTATGGTAACATATTATAGGACAGCTACGGACTATGAAGGATTATAAACAATAATAAAGGTAAGTTTGCCGTTGTTATTGGATAAGACGAAAAACAGACCCTTAAAAACTCCCCAAAGAAGAAAAAAATCATTAAAAATTTGTACATTCAGCGTATAGCGCGCAGGGCTAAACTTTCAGGCATTTTTTATGCGAAAAAATGCGCGCTATACGCCGAAAATTACGGTATTTATTTTTCGACAGAAACCTACCTCTTGTTTGATTTACATTGTTTTTGAATTACGCGACCTCTTCAAGAACGCAACACTCGCGTAAATCGAGTTACCTGTACAGGCTATAAGGCACACAGAAATGGGGGGCACGAACACAGGCAGGCAGGCAGACAGGCAGGAAGGTCACAGAGAAGCAGACACGAGTGTCTTGCTTCCTCCCCAGATGGCAGTGTTCCTCGACTCCCCGCGGCACGCCTCCATGGTGAGGTACACCCCACGCTACCTCCAAAATTAACAAAATAAATCGTTATTTGGCATCTCAAACCCCCTGACACTTACCGACATTGCCTCTCAAGGACAGTCACCGCTTGTGGTTTGTCGACAGCGGATATGCAACGCACATCAGCTAACACTGGGAATTTTTGCATTTTTTTTCCAGTTTCTCTTATTATTATAGTCTATCATGTCAAGGAGAAAGAGACCTCTTAAGCCGGAAGAAATGACATTTGGTAGCTGAGGATATAGTTGCTGATTTTTTGGATGATTTTGATGATCATCAAAATCAGTGATGACACTCTAAACCTTCATATAAATATATCAATATACATATAACCAATCTAACTTAAATAACATCTATATATAGATTCAAATGTTTGTTCAGTTTTGCGTCAAAGTCTATATATAGACGTCAATCTGGAATGCCCACTTGCGGGGAATCTATATATACACGTATGGATGAAAATCGACAGTGTCTATACATAGACGATTTTTTTTTTGGTAGTACATACATCTGCCCTGCCCCCGGGAAGGGGTTAATAATAATAATGATGATGATGATAATAATAATAATAATAATAATAATAATAATAATAATAATAATAATAATAATAATAATAATAATAATAATAACACTAATAATAATTATTATTATTATTATTATTCTTATTATTATTATTATCATTAATTCTGTTATTAAAAAAAAAATTGCGGGGCGGGGGGCATGTGACCGCCTGTATCCGCTACTGAAGCAGTACATAAATTGTTGATGAAGTGGAGGATTGTTTAGTGACAGGTGTCCTCTATGGTGTCAAGGTATTTGAGGTAAAGTCATCCATGATGACCACTTCTATTGAAGGACATAATGAAAATACTCCACTATATTGCAGTTGTCAGAATACATAGTAACAAGGACACTATACTACAAGGGGAAATCAAAAATTTCTTCAATTTGGGTATTTATTTCGGAGGAATAAAAATGATAACCATATCATTTTTCAATGTAATTACCCTTGACTTGAATACACTTGAACCACTTGTCACGAAGGCTCTGGATCCCTGCCAGCCAGAAGGATTCCAAATGCTCCTCCAACCACATCGTCACAGCCCCCTTGACCTCATCATCATCGTGGAACCTCCGCCCCCGCAATGAGGATTTGAGCTGGTGGAACAGAAAGTAGTCACTGGGGGCCAGGTCTGGACTGTAGGGTGGATGATTGAGCTGCTCGAAGCCACAGTCCCTCAGAGCAGCCTGGGCACAGCGGGCCTTATGGACCGGAGCGTTGTCGTGGAGGAGGACACCACAGGTCAACTTGCCCCGCCTCTTCTGACGAATAGAGTCCCTCAAGTGACCGAGTACTCCGGCGTAGTACTACCCCATGATCGTAGATCCGTGCGGCAGGAAGTCCAAAAGCAGCACTCCCTCAGTGTCCCAGAAGATGGTGGCCATGATCTTGCCAGTCGATGGTTGGGTTCGAAATTTGAGTGGTGTCGGTGATCCCTTGTGTTTCCAGGCCATGCTCTCGAGCTTTGTCTCTGGGTCCCAGTGGTGAATATCCACGTTTCATCACTTGTCACGACCTTCGACTCAAATCCCGCTGGGTCTGCAATGTACAGAGTCAGCAGTTCCTCCGAACTTGTGCGACGCTGAAGGCGATCTCATGCAGAGAAAGATTTCAGGGCACCCAACGAGCAGAAACTTTGCTCATGCCCAGGTCATGATGAATAATGGTGCAAACGCTTCCATGAGAAATTCCAATCTCCAATGAAATTTCCTCCACCTGCACTCGCTGATTCTCCATGATCATTGCCTCCACACGATCAACAGTGTCTTCAGAGGTCGCTTTGGAGGGGCGTCCCACACAGGGGTCATCCTCAAGGGACTCACGGCCATGACAATATTCTTTGTGCCAGTGGGTGACTGTGGCATACAAAGGGGAAGTGTCGTTGTACGCTGCAACCAGCCTGTCATGGATCTCCTTCGCATTCTTCCCCTCTTTTGTCAAGAACTTGATCACTGCACAGTACTCAATCTTGTCCATTGTTGCCGACTCCTGCCAACCACATCCACTGGTCATTTCCTTAAGGCTGAGCAGGGAGTGAGGGAGTGGAGTGGCACTGTTTGTGAACATGTCAGAACCTGTCCTTAGACACAATGGGACATGACTGGTTGTGCTAACTAACATACCAAATTGCAGAACTTTCTGACCACCCCTCGTACTACAACATATACAGATTAAATAAAGTCAATGAAATGTATAACATCAACATTATTACAGTTAATTTCAACAAAGTTAATATGTTTCTTAACTCTTTCATTGCTAAGCGCTCACAACGAGACTATCCCCTCAGGTGTGCTCCGGCACCCCAGCGGGGGAAGGGGATCTCTTTTAACCGCTATATCTCAAAAGCTATTCATCACAGCCACAAAACAATAACACCATTGGAAAGAGAAGGCCAAGATCTATAATATTTGGTTATGTAAGCCTCTCCTGTGAACGGACAAGCACGTTCAGGTTTTTTTTTTTGCTGTGAGTGCGACTGGCGCTCGCAGCGAGCTTTTAGTACCACCAGCAAGTGACGCTAGTGCTCGCTCTTTTAACCGCTGTATCTCAAAAACTATTCATCACAGCTAAAAAACAAAAACACCATTGGAAAGAGGAGGCCAAGATCTATATGATTCGGTAAAGAGAAAAAAAAACTCCTCTCCCCTGGGATGACCATACCTTCACAATTGCCCTCCACTGGCTCGCGGCCGCCAAAGCTAGGAACAGAGTGGAAAGTACAGGCACGTTCAGGGGGTGTTGCTTGTGAAGATGTACATTTATACGTGCGCGACAGTCAGCCGTAAGGCAACTACTGTTGATCTCCTGATGATGGGGTGCTGGAAGGGCAGTATTGCTAACTGCAAAATTTACAACTATTTGGTCAAAATATGTCATGTGATAGGTGAAGCTATGCAAAAATGTCGCTATATTGGACAACAACATCCACCAGCTGCTCGTCCGTAGATTTTCCACGCTGGGCTGACATATATTCCACCAAATTTAGTGGAGAACGCACTGAATTGGCAATCCTGTGTTGTGAGAAATATTGTTGGAACACTCTCATACGTGCGAGCGTTTAGCACCACCAGCAAATACGCCTAACGCTTGCTGCGAGCGTTTAGCCATGAAAGGGTTAACATAGACACACTCCAACATGCTTCCTAATGTTGCCAGGAGCATCAGAACAGGCAATGTTGTAAAGCATAATAGACACAAATGAATGAGAAACATCAGATTATAACCATGTTTTAGCAACACCAAATATATATAACTTCTGTTAAAGATATGAACTTACATTGACAAAGTTAATCAGGCACTTACAGAAACCAAACTTCAAAAGTGTGAAATAGAGAATTGTCCTCCCATGACTTTTCCCTGCTTTTTAAAACATTGCAGGGGGTGTGTTCTCACCTGTGCCAGTCACCTCCCGCCTCAAGTCTCCAATATTCTAGCTGTGGCGTTCGAAGTCGAAGAATTTTACTTTGACCTTCGTGGCAGGATGAAATGACCTCTCAGGATAAAATGGACTGTGGCATGCACTGCGTTGCCAGACACAGAACTGCTAGATAATGCACAAATTGCATGCCCTGGCCCCCGCCAGGCATGCATGCTAACGTCGTTTGCTTTGTGTCTTCGGCATCATGGATGGGAACACCTTTGATGTGTATGTATTGTTGAAGCTATTACTTAACTTTTAATTCATTAGAAAAGCATAAATTCCACGAGACATGCCAGTCCTCTCGCCAGACCAACTCAGCTGGCTGCACCAGCCGCTAGAGTTGGTATGTTGGCACCCACCTCCGTTCATTAGAACTACCCCTCTTCTTGATATCCCACCCCTTGCAGGGCTCTTACATAGCCCAGGCAGCCAGCGTGCTGGCAAAAATAAAAGTAGATAAATTTAAAAAAATCCTTTCCAGATAAGGACGACCAGTTCCCTCTTCCAGTCAGGAGGAATAGTACCAGATTGCCATATGGCAGTCAAGACCGCATGCAACCTGCGGATCATGGCCTCGCCTGCAGCTTTGAGCAGCTTCACACTGGCGTTGCAGATACCAGGTGCCTTTCCACTCCTTAACTTTGCTACAGCCTCTCTGACTTCTCCCAGAGAGGGCAGGCTTTCGTCAGTGGGTGCATCAGCATCTGCCACCTGCAAACCAGCAACTGGAAGCTGCCCTCTCGGAGGGTCTGCCGTATACAACTGCTCAAAGTACTCAGCCCAACGAGCCTTCGAGGATCCCATGTACAAATTCGATGATTATGTCAGACTCAGAGTTGCAGACTTCCAAAGCATTTATAAATGCCTGCAACATAACATCAAAGAGTCACAGGATAAAATGATCACTCAGCAATGGCAGGCCACTAAAGACAAACTCGTAGTGATTGGGACGTTGTGTTTATTCAGATCCAAGAGATTAACAGCAAACTCGCTTCCCGTTTTGAGGGCCTTTACCGGGTTCTTCAGTATGAAAAGGGAAACAAAATAAAAGTACGGCACTTGACATCATATGCTGTCAAAGTTGTCCATCTCAACCACGTGAAGGAAGTCTCTCATTCCTTTGATAGCTGTGAGGAGCTCTTCTGCCTGGACAGCCTTCAATTGGAGCTGCTGATCCTCCTCCCTCAGAGGAGTATCACAAGAAACTCCATTCTTATTTGAAGGACCACCCTCCCGTCCAACCCCAGTAGTGCTTTCTGTTACCAAGAACGACTCTAGTAGCCCTGTGCTCTATCTCTTACAAATCTTTTTTTTCTCGCTCAGCTGTTCTTCCAAGTTCAACATTTGTTTTCTTCCTGCATTGTCCATAGATCATGCATTTCCTCTGCCTGATGCTCCTATGTCTGGCCTCCATCCTCTACATCCTCTCCCACGTTGTTCTTTCTGACTCTGCTACGAGGATCTTCTCCGGAGAGGGACCTTGGCTAGGCCACATGGGAAACTCTACTTTGTGGAAGATGTGGTGAATGTCAGGATAATTTTAGAGGATGTCCACGAACTAGCAGGTCATGTGCCAGTCTACTTGAGGTGGATGAGACAGATAGACCAGACCGTGAACCATGTCACCCAGGCTGCAGGCCAATCAAACACCACCTTCTCTTTTCTTCCATTGATCTCATCTCTGCGGTCCAGTTTGCACTTCACTTGGCACTCTATGTTTTCAATAACGACCTACTTACTCTGGAAGCATGTTCTCACCGCACATCATGCTCACGTTCACAGCAGGAGAGGTCTGTTCAACCTCTGTGGTATGGTTCTCAGCTCCCTTTTTGAGTTAGCTATGGAGGATGACCTCACTCAAGTCCATGAGACAGTTGGGACTCTTGACAGTCGTGTTAAATGATCAGGTGCAAGTGCTGGAATCTGACACAGCTGTAATCAAAGATTTGATCACCCATCATAACTTGTTAATTCGTGGTCGGACAAACTTATCCTCAAAGGGGTATGTTCATCCTTGCCAGGTGTCACCAGCGAATAGGCTATTGTGCCCAAAGAGCTTGAACTATTCTTTCAGCTTTCGTAAATTACCTGTGTTTCTCTGGGACTTTGTAACAGTTACACTTCATTACTGCAAGTGACTCTGTTGTTAATAAAAATGTAGCTGATTATTCTCATTGTTTTATTTATTGGTAAACGAGAGAAAATAAATGCCTAGTACAAGCTTATCCTCATCAAAAATCGTTCTTGCATGAAAGTCCTGTGAAATCAAGTAGAAATGGGCTCTTTAAAAAAGTTCTATTTACATTACAATATTTGCTGAGTACCTGCTGTGGGTGTATCAGTGTCACCTTCGGTGAAATTTGTCAAAAACATTTGGGTGTCAGGCGTCAGGATGACTTGTTACTGGAAAAGCACATAAATTACATTTTTGGAGATACATATGACATGTTAAGAAATAGAAAAATGGCATTTCACTACCTGGGTAAATAATGAAGATTATAACCAAATGATAAAACCAAGTCTAGAATATGCAGAAGTGGTATGGTCACTTCAAAAGAAATAATATGTAAAGAAACTACAGAGAATACATAGGATAGCCACCAAGATGGTACCAGAACTGGGGGACTGAACCTATGAAGAGAGATTGAAAGAAATGCAGCTGTTAAAACTGGAAGGAAAAAAGAGCTATGTGAACACTATACCAACTTATAAATGGCATAAAAAAATCAGAAAATTAAAGCAGTTACTGAGAAGGGGAAGAGGTGGTGGAGAGTTGACATCACAAGAAGTTGAGAAGGGGAATGTGTTTTAATGACACAAGAAAGTACAGTTTTCCCAAAAGGAATATGAATGCCTGAAACGAATTAAAAGAAAAGATGGAGGCAAAGTGTGTAGGGAATTTTCAGAAAAAAAGGACAATTATAGATACCAAAATAGGACCACATGAATGTAACTCAGGCCATGTATACTACAACAAGGTAAATACAACTAGGTAAATGCTCACACACACACACACACACACACACACACACACATGACTTCCCCAATGGTGGCAGGCATGGGTTAAACCTAGTAGAGAACATGGTGCCATCCGCCCATTTGATCTCGGCAAGAAGCAAGAGCTGCCAGAATGTGCTGAAGACGACGATCCAAGGCAAGAAGATGAGGATGGTTCAGGACTGGTGTTAGGGGGTCAGAGTTGAGCAGTTGCTGCATTGCTCGAGACAGTCCGCCCCCAGTGAGGAGAACTAGACGCTCGTAAGTGGTCTGTCGCAACCTGTGGGGAAAAGAAAATACGTATGATGGAAACTAATCCAGAGAGAGAGAGAGAGAATTTACATATTGTATTTCCTGCCATATAAGAAGCACTTTTTTTTTAGAAAAAGAAGATTGAAAAATCAGCCTGTGTCTTATACCCTGATGGTTAGGCCTAGGGGTTATTGTTACTGGTACGAAACCAACACCCAAAACACCTCCGTCTGACACAATAGTTCCCAGATGTCCCCAGAATGAAATATATATGCTTATAAATTATTAGATAACAATTACAAATGAAAATGATGCTAAAATATAAAATACATGCCTGAATGATGGCAGATTGATGATACATCTGCCTAAAAGATGGCAGATTGATGATACAAATGCCTAAATCCCTTAGTGGTCATACCAGCAAGATTGTCTGCCGTGTTTACATAGTGATGATATACCACTGGGACTCTGGGAGTTTGAATGATGTTATTTTACTCCTCTGGCCACCTACCTCCAATAATCTGTTCCTCACAAACTTGGACTTTACTTAGGGCTCCTTTGTAATTAGCCAATTTAGGAAAACCTGGGCATCAACTGAGATGTTGAGGAATTGTAATTGAATATTGTGGTAAGCTTTTAGAATTACTAGTAAACATTTAAAGGCTAAAATTACACCCATCAATTCTAGAGCAGGTATGTTGTGCTCATTTCTCTCATTTAGAGGAGCTATCTTTGCCTTAGAAAAGAGGTATGAGGCCTATTCTTTTCCTTCACTCAGAGCATAGGCTACAAAGCCATAGGACTCTACAGAGCTATCACAAAAGATATTCAGTCCATAAGTATTTTGCTCATTGAGTGCTTGTCTGGGGAAGGTCAGTTTGGACATTTCAAAGTCTCTGCTCAAACTTATAGTGTGCTCTGCTAGCCTACCATCTGAACCCATTTGGTCTCTCAATTCAGTTGAACTTGAGTTCCAAGACCTTAATATATATCCACCTTGGCTCCTCCTTTCAAATGCTAACTTATACAAGTCTTTCATATCAGTTAGATCATTGCCAGTTATTAGCATTCTGACAGATCTTTAGCAGCTGTTTCTGATATGTAAGACTTTTGGCTTCCAGTGTCTATTAAGTATCTTACTTTCCTACATTTCTTTCCATTCTTTAAATTCAATGTCATAGTAGGAAGCAACTTTGATGAATCAAGGCTTCTCTGAGCCACACACAAACTTACACTAGTCTTCGGTTAGGGGTCTGATTTGTTATTCTGCAAAGGACACAGAGTAGTGGCGTGTTCCTTTATTTTACACAACTGACATGCATGTGTCCTGATCCAGCACACCTTGTACACAAGGACAAATCTCTAAGTCTTTCAACTTTTATCTTCATATTTAGGGAACTTAGAGCATTTTCCTGGAGAATGCCCTTTAGTCACAAAGCTTACAGGTTGATATTTGAGCTGTATTAAATGATTCAAAGTTTTGCATGGTGCTCTTACCTTCTTTATCATCTTTGATTTTACAAGGACTTACTGGTTTGGCATATTTATTTGAAGGCTTATTGTTAGGTTTATCAATGGTCTTCTTCCCAACCGATGCAGTATTTATTAAAGTTTTTATTGCTTCGTTGCAATTGGCAAAAATGTCAGTCAAGGTTGGGTATTTATTGGACAACCTATGCACCAACTCTCTCTTTAAGGCCACGGGTAGTTTGTTAAAAACAATGTGGCAGATTAGTGAGTGTCCAGCAGTTTCTTCTGCTAGTAGGTCAACATCATGAGCCTTTAATTCACACATGTAGATAAAACCACATTTCGTTCAAGTAAACTTTAACAGAAGTATAATCAGAATCAAATTCCCCAGTAGGTGCTGCTTTCAAAATGTTCTTGAAAGTTTCATCTATGATGAATTTCACATCTAGAAACTCTTGTTTGAGCATCTGGAGTGCCAAGTGGTAGTTGGCATCAGAGATAGTTAAGTGTTTGACTACTGAAAGAGCGTAATCTCTTAAATACCCATACAGGTACGATTGTTTGGCAGAGTCCGGTAAGTTTTTTCTGGAACCAATTACATTATTAAACTGTATAAGGAGGGTATTGGAGGCAAATTTATCTTTCTCCTTAACTGTAAAGGCTCCACACTGAAGAGGAGGAGGCTTACTATCACCTACTAATGGTTTCAGGGGCCGTGTTCCCCTGTTTTTCGCAAATAAAACTTTAACAAAGCGTCGGACAAGGATGTTATTTTGGCAGTGGATGTTTGAGACCCCGACCTAAATGGGCAAAAATATGATTTGGTGTCACATGTGGATAATGAAGCACTTATATGAGTAAATTTGGGGTAAACTTGGCTAAAAGTTAAAGGCACTGTGAGCAAGGCTAGCCCCACCCCACTCATCTTCTCGTGACGTCGATGTGACGTTTAGCTCTGACGCATGAGTAATCACCCATCCAACCAGCAATTATGTCTTACTGCTTCACACACACACACACACACACACACATCAATATTTAATCTACTGTAAATATGGATGTTCCTTATATGGACTATCAGTTGGGGAGAAACAGTTTTACTTGAAGGAAATTACTTATCCTTTACATGGAAAATGTGACTATTGGTAGTACATGCTGCACGTATATAAGCGAGCAGTAGTTTCTGGTTTCATCCCTTGTTGGTTCACCAACCTCCCTCACACCCAACCTTTCCTTCCTCACACAATCATCCCCACCCAACCACCCAACAACACCTTTGTCGTTGGCGGGGGTAGCCTCGCCCACAGTACCTTTAACTTTTAGCCAAGTTTACCCTAAATTTACTCTTACAAGTGCTTCATTATCCACATGTGACACCAAATCATATTTTTGCCCATTAGGTCGGGGTCTCAAACATCCACTGCCAAAATAACATCCTTGTCCGACGCTTTGTTAAAGTTTTATTTGTGAAAAACAGGGGAACACGGCCCCTGAAACCATTAGTAGGTTTAAATTAGTCATTACTTCCTGGAAGTTATCAGCTGAACTATCACTAGCAAGTTCTCCTTGAGCATTCACATAATACTGATCTAAGTCCGTGCTGATTTGCACTGAGTAATCTACTTGAGAGTCTAGCTCATCATAAAAGTATGTCTCATCATGAATACTCAAGTCATACTGACCCATAAGGTCATTAATTTCTTTGTCATAATTCTTGATTTGTTCCAGCTCTGCTTCAATATCTTTCAAACGTTTTTTACAAAATACTGGACGGCTTCATTCAACACATTTTACTTATTGATGTTAATGGTGACCTTGCGTTTGTGCGCACTTCTCTTTCTACGCAATGAACTATTTAGTGCTTTAGGGTCAACCTCCTCATTCTGACTTTCCTTTCTACTAAATATGTAAAAGTATATTTACCAATAAAATTTTACTTCAAATTACCTATGTACAATAATTCCTCTAATCACTCATTGCGGAGTATGTAATGAGCACGCCCCCAGCCGGCAGTCACCAGGACTCGAATGCAACTACCCCGGTAACATTCAGTTGAATGAGACCAAAGCTGCTGCACCGAACCTCTGAAGCACCTGCGATGGCCGAAAGGGTGCTTCGCTCCTTCCGGAATGATAAACTACCATTCCGGGATTGAGGTGCTTAATTAAAGCATCAATTCCCCCGGCTTGTTTAGGTAGCACTGGGTCCCATCGTCCAAGATCAGTGTCTTAATTGTCTCCCAGACCACCGCTCGAAAACTTTCTCGAACGAGTGGCCGACTAAGCGAACCACTCGCGTACCTCGTTTGCTCGACTGACCTGTAAGTATTTATTTTAAACAAGGCGGCAGTTATTTAAATGGAGGTAGCCTTTTGAGAAGAAGGGTCAGCTCATTAACTTGTGTTTACTGGCAGCGAGCACCGAATGCCGGCGTGGAGCCGGGCCGATTTGTTTACATTTAAGCCCGATTTACTGCTCGGTGATTTCTAATTATTCTGAAATATGTGTAAACAACTACATTACTTATTCTGAAATATGTTGTTTACTCTAAGCCCGAGTTACTGCTCGGTAATTAGTTTACTTATTCTGAAATATGTTGCTATTTTATAACAATGCACCAAGGGTCGCACTCACACGTGGCCAACTTACCTCTAATAATGGATAGACCACCCTGCAAAGGACTCACTAACAGTTAAGGACACAACAAGTAGGGCCCCAGCTGAGTTTAACCTGTGAATCACTTAGCTATAGATAATGAGGTGGTCTCAGAATAAGTAATCCGAAACAGTCGGCTTTGTGTGAGACCGATCTCTTGTAGTAGTAGAATGTAGTAGAGACCGAGGAACTGCGAGACGAGACTTGGGAGGTCTGTACTGGGCAACTGCTGCTCTGAGACTAGGCCTGAGCGGCTTCTGGTTACCAACTCGTAATTTCCAAAACGACCCCTGAATCTCTCGCTCGTAGCTCGGTTTCTTTGTTAATAATACTTAGTACTAGCTATGAACCACCCTCGCTTCCCAAACAACCCTTAATTCCTAGCAAAGTGTAAGGTACTGAACCAACTGCTCTAGGTCATTGAGGAGAACAAAGTTGTAGGCTTGTTCACCAGGCTGGTCAGTGAAAGAGGATGAAAGCCAAAGCTGGTGGTGAACATTGAAATCTCCTAGGATGGAGATTTCAACAAAGGGAGAGTGAGTCAAGATGTGCTCCACTTTAAAGTTCAAATAGACAAAGAATTTTTATACTAGTTAGTAGAGTTAGGTGAGATATAAACAGCACAGATGTATTTAGTAGTAGAATGACAATGAAGTCTTAGCCAGATGGTGGAAAATTCTGAGGAGTCAAGGTCATGTGCACGAGAGCAAGTGATGTCATTGCGTACGTAGACGCAACATCCAGCTTTGGCTTGAAATTTAGGATAGAGATAGTAGGAGGGAACAGAGTAGAGGTTGCTGTCAGTAGCCCCTGAGACCTGTGTTTCGGTGAGGAAGAGAAGGTGAGGTTTAGCGGAGGAGAGATGGTGTTCCACAGAAGGGAAATTAGAACGAAGACCGCGAATGTTGCAGAAGTTGATAAAGAAGTTTGAGGAGTTACCTCTTGGGTTGGGAGCCAAAATGGGAGTCCTCTGAGGCAATTTGTGGTCTCCCTCCCCAAGGTGGGGACTCCAAGGCATTGATAAAGTACCCCATTTTGAATTTGAAAATTTTGGGAAATGGTGTATGTGTTGTGTGTATGTATTGTGGTGTGGGAAGAGAGAGGATCTGTCTTTAGAGAGCATGCTGAACTACTCTCTGGTGTTGATGAGACAATGGGGAAATGGAAAGTGAGGACACAGGCAAGGTCTTTGGTAAGCTTGACAAAACTTGGTAGCTCAATTTCGTAATGCTGTACAAAGGCTAAAGGGTCACCGAACACAGGGTGGGGTGAGGTGTGCTCATGAGCTCAGAGGCAGGTTAGGGGAAAGAGTAGGAAGTGTGCGAATGCCGCTCTATCCTCAGTAGGACATTTGAATAATATTTCATTTTATTTTTTTAACCCCTTCACTCCAGCCGGGCCAAAACAAAGCCCCGCCCCGTATCCGGGCTGGCTGCGCGTGCCAAATTTCAAACGTCGCTACTGATTATAACAAGTTTTCAGCCATAAACTCAACATAATCATCATGTATTATATATAAAGACATGCAAAATTAAATGGTGCACATAAAGAAACAAATTAATTGATAATTTTGAGATGTATGCATAAATACATAGAGAAATTTGCATTATGCGTAGATGACGTGTGTCTGCTGAATTGTATTTCCTTATATTAGTTGTGATAAAGAAATAGATTTGTGGAGGGAAAAGGAGGAGAGGGAAGGGAAGGACACAGACATAAGATCATGGAAAATATCCCACTGATTCACCGGCAATATGCACAGATCTCATGGAGTAAAAGGCTGAAAGGCCGTGTGTGTGTGTATTTACCTAGTTGTATTTACCTAGTTGTGAAATACAGGAAAAGAGCTGTACTAGGCTCGTGCTGTCCCGGCTCCATAACGCTTATTATCCAGTTTGGCTTTAAATTCATTAATCGTTTTTGCACACACAGTCTCCTCGTCAAGTCCGTTCCATGTTGTTATGTTTCTGTATGGATAACTGTATTTCTTGATGTCTCTCCTACAGTCGCTTTTCTTCAATTTCTTACCATTGCCTCTTGTCACACTTCTGTCACGTACCACTAGGTCTTCCCTGTCCAATTTCTCCAATCCCTCTTGTATCCTGTACAATGCTATTAGGTCCCCTCTCTCTCTTCTGCTCTCCAGTGTTGTTAGTCCCAATTTCTCCAGTCTTTCTTCATGAGTATGTTCTCTCAGAGTTTCCGGTAATTTAGTCGCTGCTCTTTGTATTCTTTCCAACTTTCTAATTTCTTTCTTCAATCTAGGTGACCACACTAATGCTGCATATTCCAGTCTTGGACGTATCATCGATGTTATTAGTTTCTTCACCATTTCTTCATCTAAATATGTAAATGCTGCTTTTATGTTTCTAAGAAGATTGTATGTTTCCCCAGTTATCCGGTCTATATGTTTTCCAAAGGATAACTTGTCTGTTATGATCACTCCCAGATCTTTTTCTTCAGTTTTTTTCATGGTTCTTTCGTTACTCAGAGAGTAGTTCCCCGATATTCATCTACTGCTCTTACAAAACTCCATCACGCTACACTTCTCTGTATTGAATGTCATTTCCCATTTGCGTGACCATTCGCTTATTCTCTCGAGATCTTGGCTCAGGGCTACACAGTCATCTTCATTAGCCACCCTCCTCATTATCATCAGCAAACATATTCATATAGCTTGTCACCCCTTCTGTCATGTCATTAATATAAATTACAAACATAATCGGAGCCAGCACTGATCCTTGGGGGACTCCACTCGTCACTTCCATCCAGCTTGATTTATTATTCCTGATTACTGTTCTCATTTCTCTCTTTGTCAAAAAGTCCACAATCCAATCCAATATTGAACCACCCAGACCTCCAACATGATTAAGTTTCCATATTAATCGTTTGTGTGGTACTTTATCAAACGCCTTCTTTAAGTCCAGATACACACAATCTGCCCAACCGTCTCTTTCCTGTATTATATCAATTACTCTTGAATAGAAGCTGATCAGTGTGTGTGTGTGTGTGTGTGTGTGTGAGAGAGAGAGAGAGAGAGAGAGAGAGAGAGAGAGAGAGAGAGAGAGAGAGAGAGAGAGAGAGAGAGAGATTTACATAGAAAATCAGACCACACAGACCCCATGGTCCAGACTAGGTGGTCTGTCCTTAAACCTGAGTGATTTTACATTAATCAGAAGGCTCCAAAACATTGCATTTCTACTCTAGTTGATATTAAGTTGAAGGAAGTGACGGTCGAGCTTTTTTTTGAAGGAGTCAATCGTGTAACACTGGACCACTGATGGTGGGAGCTTATTCCATTCTCGCATTACAACGTTGGTGAAGAAAAATTTGGTGCAGTCTGAATTTACTTGTCTACATCTGAGTTTTACGCCATTGGGAGAGAACAGCATCTCTCTCTCTCTCTCTCTCTCTCTCTCTCTCTCTCACACACACACACAGCCCGGTAACTCAGGGGTAAAGCGTCTGGCTCACAACCAGAAGGACCGGGGTTCAATTCCCCGGCCGGGTGAAGATAAGTTGAGTTTATCTTCTTTCACGTGTAGCCCCTGTTCACCTAGCAGTGAGTAGGTACGCGACGTCAGCCAAGGAGTTGTGACCTCGTTGTCGCGGTGTGTTGTGTGTGAGTGGTCTCAGTCCAACCCAAAGATCGGTACAGGTAGCTCTCGATTTACGCGAGTGTTGTGTTCCTGAAGAGGTCGCGTAAATCAAAAACAATGTAAATCAAACAAGAGGTAGGTTTGGGTTCCTCCTCTGACTGCCCTTCCCTCGTGGTTCCTCTTCTCACTGTTCTTCCTCTTGTCCTTTCCTTTTGAAGAAAGAAGTCATTGTTGTCTGCATTTTCTTGCAACATCTCTTGATAACACCCAAAGTCTGCCAACATTTTTAGAGACTGCAGAGCTTCTCTGTACATTTGGGTCATTTTTCTATTAAATCCAGTGCTTCTCTTATTTTGTTCATAGCTTCTGATAGCACCTGTTCTGGAGCTCCTGATGCTTCTGCTTCCTCCTGTTCCTTCTCTCCAACTCCAGTAGATCTTCATTACTTAATTCAACACGATGAGACTGTAGCAACTCATCAATTTCATCTTCCTCGCCAGTACCACCGTCTTTTGTTTTGCAGCTGTAATATTGTCTTCAATAGAGAATCCTTTGAACTTGTAGACAAACTGTGGGCAGAGTTGTTTCCACACACTATTGAGGCACTTGGATGGCACATCATCCCAAGCCATCTTCAAGAAATTGAGAGCATCCTTTATGTTAAAGTTACGCCAGTAATCCCTCACACTGATGCCTTTCTCGTTCGTAACTTTCACCAAGTCAGCCAAGGTAGATTGAAGATAATAGGATTTTTTTTTTTTTTTTTTTACAGCAAAGGAGACAGTTCAAGGGCATACAAAAAGCAAACATTAATAAAAAAAAAGCCCGCTACTCACTGCTCCTAAAAAGAATCCAAAGAGGTGGGAGGAGAGGTGTCCTGATACCTCCTCTTGAAAGAGTTTAAGTCGAGGCAGGAGGAAATACAGATGAAGGAAGATTGTTCCAGAGTTTAGGATGAAAGAGTGAAGATGCTGGTTAACTCTTGCATAAGGGGTTTGGACAGTATAGGGATGAGCATGAGTAGAAAGGGAGGCATGCAGTTAGCAAGTTCAGAAGAGCAGGGAAATATCGAGAAGATAGAAAGAGAGGCAACATTGAATTTAAGAGATAGAAGACTATCAGTATGAGGAGGAGAGCTGATGAGACGAAGAGCCTTAGCCTCCACTCTGTCCAGAAGAGCTGTGCCTGTATATGGACAGCAACTGTGCAGGGGAGAAGAACTGGCGGGACAAAACGCCCAGCCTCGAGGAAGCTGATTTAGTAAGAGATGAGATATGAAGTTTCCAGTTGAGATTTTGAGTTAAGGATAGACCGAGAATGTTTAGTGTTGAGGAAGGTGATAGCTGGGTGTTGTCAAAGAATAGGGGATAGTTGTTTGGAAGATTGTGTCGAGTGGATAGGTGGAGAAACTGTGTTTTTGAGGCGTTGAAGGACACCAGGTTCTTCTTGCCCCAATCGGAAATAATAGTAAGGTCTGAGGCTAAGCGTTCTGCAGTCTCCAGCCTTGAGTCGTCAAGTTCCTGAAGGGTGGGTCTTCTATTAAAAGAAGTTGAATAATGAATGTCTGTATTACACCCTGGTCTAAAGGTTGAAGTAGGGATGTTGTATTTGGTGGCAAAAATGCAAGTTTGATGTTTTCGCTGATGTCAGTCAGTGTATGTGGGTGGCTGGAAGCGTTATCCAACACCAGCAAAATCTTGATAGGGATGCCTTCTTGTTTACAGTAGACCTCCAACTCGTGGTGCAGCTTATTCTTATAGTAGTCGCTGAACAGAGACGATGTCATTCAACCCTTCTTGTTTGCATACCAGTGACAGGGAAGGAAGGCCTTGTCATAACCCTGAAATGTGAAAAGACACAAGATTGTAGAAACAGAAAATGGGAATCTCAAGGACGTGCATGTGTGTGTGTGTGTGTGTGTGTGTGCGTGTGTGTGTGTGTGTGTTGTCCCTCCCTCCCTCACACAACAGAAAATGGGAATCTCAAGGACGTGTGTGCGTGCGTGTGTTTTCATTCACATTCTCTATTCTTTTCTCGTGTAAAGTATATTCATATGCCACCACTAGTAATGTAATTACTAAATATAGAAAAAATCTTACCTTGAGGGCTCTAGGATTCTCTGAATGGTAGATGAGCACTGGTTTCAGCTTGCAGTTCCCCTCTGCATTGCATCTGGCTTTAAACCCTGGTGCTGTGGCTTCTTCTACAGAGATGTATGTTCTGTTGGGTAGTTTTTTCCAGTATAAACCAGTTTCATCTACGTTAAAAACTTGCTTGGCAGAATAGTCCCCTTCTTCGATGATGGTTTTAAAGATGTCACCAGTCATCTTAATGTTGTGGTATCCATACCGCTTTTTTTGTCATTACCTTCAAGATCATCATAGATGGAGAACACTTGATTTGTTTTGATGGTCAATTTTTCCATTATTTGTGGCCTTGAATATGAAGTCGTTGACATCAATGTTGATCCTGCTTTCACACTGGAACAATCACCGATGTCTTCTGGCCCTTCTTATAGCAGTCTAGCACTTCCATCTTCTGCTCCAGTGTTAAAGATTTCACCTTGAGATTGGAGTTACCTGTACTACGAGCTCTGTGCTCTTCCGTTGGGGAACGGCTGGCTGTCTCGAGAGAGACCCGCAGCAGACCAAGAGGTGAATTACATGGATTAAACGGCGAGAAAGGGAGGGAGGGATCGAGGAACAGCAAGCTGTAACTTGTTGAAGAGGTGCCTCTCTCTCTCTCTCTCTCTCTCTCTCTCTCTCAAAGCGCTGTAGTCACTTAAAACTAACAAAAGTCCAGGACCTGATAAAACATATCCAAATTACTTAAATAAATATCAAGAGAGATACTCAGACCTTTAACAGTGCTGTTTAATATGTCTTTGCACCATGGTATCGTTCCTAGTGATTGGAAAATGGCTAACGTAACTCCCATTTTAAAAAAAGGCGACCGAAAATTACCGGATAATTACAGGCCAATCAGCTTAACTTCAATTATTGGTATATTATTTGAGACAATTATTCGAGATAAAGTAGTTAACTACCTAGAGTGTAATTCGCTAATCCTGGACTCGCAACATGGTTTCCGTAACAACAGATCTTGTTTGTCGAATCTATTAATGTTCTATAACGAGCTTTTTGCAGTCTGTGATGTTTCTAAATCACTTGATATTATTTATCTGGACTTCCAGAAGGCATTTGATAAAGTCCCACACTACAAGTTGCTTCATAAAATCAAGGAAATAGGTATCGGGGGTAAGCTTCACGAATGGATCAAGCACTGGCTAAGCAATAGAAAGCAAAGAGTTGTAATAAATGGAGTGACCTCTGAGTGGATGCCAGTCACATGAAAGTCGGCAATGCGGTACTTACGGAACGTGACAGGCGGACCCTACAAGATTTGCGTAAAATATCAGATTGGTCAGTAAAATGGGAAATGCCTTTTAATATAAACAAGTGCCAGATTCTGCAGGTTGGATCTAGAAATATAAAGAAGGACTATGAAATGTGCGGCGTTAAAGTTAAAGGCGTTCACTCGGTCAAAGATCTTGGCGTCACAGTCGCGTCTAACCTCAAGTTTTCCCAGCAGTGCAACGAGTCCGTTAATAAAGCAAACAGGATGATGGGTTTGATTAAGAGAAATTTTTAATTCAAGAATAAAGATGTTATACTACCTTTGTATAATAGTTTCATCAGACCTCATTTGGAGTATGCCGTGCAGTTTTGGTCTCCCTACCATGCGAGAGACATTGCTAAATTAGGTGTTCAATGTAGAGCAACCAAAATGATTCCTTCATTACAAAACAAACCCTATAAGGAAAGGCTGTCACATTTAAACCTGTTTTCTCTTGAAAAATGCCGCCTCAGAGGAAAACTGATCGAGTGCTTTAAAATACTTAACGATTTTACCAACGTGGATCCGACCAAGCTGTTGGTGATGGATGATTCGACGCAAATGAGAAATAATGGCGCTAAACTCAAATGTAGACAAGTTCATTCAGATTGCACAAAATTCTTCTTCACTAATGCTGCCGTTCCAGATTGGAACAGAGTACCACCATCAGTGGTGCAGTGTAAATCGATTGCATCGTTTAAGAATAATCTTGACCGCTATCTCCTCCATCTAAATGTTCACTAGGTCAGTTTCAACGGCATGGTGGCCTCATAACAACTGTCACTTAGGTTTAGGACAGACCACCTAGTTTGGGCTTTAGGGCCTGTGTGGTCTGGTTATCTATGTAATCTATGTAATTCTCTCTCTCTCTCTCTCTCTCTCTCTCTCTCTCTCTCTACGTAAAAAAGAATAGACAGGCGTCCATCGCCTGTTTTCATCAGTAGTCGAGCTGCCTGACGCTCGATAATGCATCACAAAATACTGTGCATACATATGTGTGTGTGTGTGTGTGTGTGTGTGTGTGTGTGTGTGTGTGCGTATTTACCTATTTGTAGTCTACGGGGCCCGAGCTAAGCTCTAATAGTCCTGTCTCCATATCTACATTCATCCAGCCTTTCCTTCATTTGATGGACACTGCTCGCCTCCACCACCTCTTCCTGTAAGCTGTTCCATGTGTTAACACTTCTATGTGGAAAACTAAACATTTTTAAGTCACTCAAACAGGTTCCTTTATTAAGTTTCTTTCCATGTCCTCTCAGCCCCTGCATTCTCGCAGTAGAGAAGAGATCATCTCTATCCACCTCATCAAACTTATTTGCCAACTTATACAGCGTGATCAAATCTCCTCTTTCCCTTCTTTGTTCCAGTGTCATCAAGCCCATCTCCTTCAGTCTGTCTTCATATGTCATATTCGAGTTCTGGGACCATTTTAGTTGCAATTCTCTGTATCTTTTCCAACTTTCTGACATCCTTCTTTTTGTGAAGCAACAGCATAATATTCAAGTTTTGATCTTATCAGTGTTGTTAATATTTTCTTCATCATTTCCTTGCCTATATAATGGAATGATACCTTTATATTTTGCATCATCCTGTAGTTTTCTCCAAATAACTTGTTTATATGCTTTTCTGGGGATAGTGTGTCTTGCATCGTTACTCCCAAACCTTTTTCTTCATGTACCACTTTTAAGTTTTCTTCTCCCATCCTGTATGTTTTCCTTGGTCTTTTTTTTACTTTTCCCCATTTCCATAACATGCCATTTATTTGTGTGTGTGTGTGTGTGTGTGTGTGTGTGTGTGTGTATTTACCTAGTTTACCTAGTTGTAATTTTACAGGGCCTGGGCTTACGCTCGTGTGGTCCCGTCTCCGTATCTATAATTATCCAACTTTTCCTTGAAGCTCTGCACACTCTTCACCGATACTATTTCTTCACTTAGTCTGTTCCAAACCTCTATATTTCTTTGTGGGAAGCTATATTTCTTTATGTCTCTTGAGCATCTTCCCTTCCTCAACTTTTTACTATGTCCTCTAGTGTTCCTGCTGGAAGGTTCCTCTCTTAGTAGCAATTTCTCGTTATCTACTTCTTCCATGTTACTCAATAGCCTATATATATGTATTAGGTCTCCTCTTTCTCTTCTTTGTTCTAGTGTTGGCAAGTCCATTTCCTTTAGTCTCTCTTCATATGTCAGTCCCTCCAGTTCTGGAACCATTTTTGTTGCCATCCTCTGTATTCTTTCTAGTTTTATTAAGTGTTTCTTCATATGTGGAGACCACACTGTTTCCGCGTATTCTAGTTTAGGTCTGATCATAGTAGCTATTAATTTTTTCATCATTTCTTTGTCCATGTAGTGGAATGCTATACCTATATTTCTCACCATGTTATATGTATCACCGAAGATCCGATTTATATGACTTTCTGGTTGCATATAATCTTGCATTATTACTCCCAGGTCTCTCTCTTCATTTACTTTCTTTAATATTTCACCATCTCCCATTTTATAAATCCATTTTGGTCTTTCTACACTTTTTCCCATTTCCATAACATGACATTTCTTCACGTTGAATTTCATCTCCCATTTCTGACTCCATTTCCAAATCTTGTTTAGGTCTTCTTGCAGCTCCTTGCAGTCTTCACTGTTTCTTATATGTCTTTGCAGTTTAGCATCATCTGCGAACAGGCTCATGTAGCTGTTTATTCCCTCTGGCATATCATTAATATAGACTAGGAAGAGTACTGGTGCTAAAACCGACCCCTGGGGCACTCCACTTTCCACCGCTCTCCATTCCGATCTAGTGTCCTTAACCACGGTTCTCATCTCTCTTCCTCTTAAGTAGCTTTCCATCCAGCACTTCATTTTCCCTCTCAATCCTCCTTTATTTTCTAGTTTCCACAGCAGTCTTGAATGTGGAACTTTGTCAAATGCCTTCATTAAGTCTAGGTAAATGCAATCCACCCATCCGTCTCTTTCCTGTAATTTGTCCGTCACTCTTGAGTAAAAGCTCAGCAAGTTTGTTACACATAAGCGGCCTTTCCTAAACCCATATTGACTGTTTGTGATTATATTATGTTCTTCTAGAAATCTCATCCATTGTTCTTTTATTAATTTCTCACATATTTTGCATACTACACTGGTCAGAGACACCGGTCTGTAATTTAGGGGTTCTTCCTTTTTTCCACTTTTGTATATAGGTACCACTTCTGCCCTCTTCCACTCCCTAGGCACTGTGCCAGTTTTAATTGAGCACCTATTGATGTCATATACCGGGCCAACTAGCTCATTTCTGCAATCTTTAAGTATAAAACCTGAAACTCCATCCGGTCCCACGGCCTTCCCTTCTTCCAATTCCCCCAATAGTTTTTTTTATCTCCTCTTTATCTATTTTGACCTCTTCCATATATACATCTAAGTTGTTTTCTTGTGGTTCATTAAATAATGATTCTTTGGTAAACACTTGCTGGAATTTTTTGTTAAATAATTCTGCCACGCCTTTGGGATCCTCGATCTCTACATTCTCTTCAGTCAGTCTTTCAATTGTTTCTCTTGATTTAATTTTTCCATTTATAAATCTATAAAATAGTTTAGGTTGTTCTTTACACTTTTCCACAATATCCTTTTCGTATCGTTTCTCTTCTTCCTTTCTCACTTTCACGTACTCATTTCTCGCTGCCTTAAACATCCACAGGACCGCACCTCAGCACCAAACAACCGAAAATAGCTATATTCACACATTTGATTCTGCTGAACAAATTACTTTGTCGTCATAGTCATCATCAACCGGATGCCCCATGCTCTAAATTCTCATATAGTCAATACTCTAAGCTTTCTATGTAACACAGTCTTCGCCTGTCCATCGTGAGAGCGGCAAGATTCTGAAGTAAACATATAACGAATGGTCATCAAAAAGTTAAAGTCTTCTGTTTCTTTGATTTTGTTTCTTTTTAATCTTGACCATGCTTTGTCTCTCTTTTCTTTTGCCTTTGCACATCTTGCATTAAACCAGTCCTTTTTAGCCCTCTCCCTCGGTCTGTATTTTGGTATGAACTTCATAACACCTGTGTTGTACGCCTTCATGAAAATATCATACTTTCCTTGAACTTCGCTTGTACTCATTAACTCTTTCCAATCCATTTCACCCAAAAACTTCTTGAGGTTTTCCACCCCTGCTTTCCTATAGTTTAATCTATTGCTTCTATAAGTCTCGTCTTGTTCCCTTCCTCCCTCCTCCATTTCCATCTCTATGAGCACGTGATCACTTTTTCCCAGGGGGCAATCATACCTCAATTCATCCTTCACATGAATTTCTCTTGTCAACACCAAATCCAGTCTTGCCGGTTCATCGTCTCTTCTATATCTAGTGCTTTCCTTCACCCTTTGTATCATCAAATTTTCCATCATTAAATTCAAGAATCTATTCCCCCATGCCACATCACCACCATTGCTCTCAAACCTCTCCCAGTCAACCTCTTTACAATTGAAATCGCCAACTAGTATTACTCCTTTGTTTGCCTTAAGTAATCTCCTCAAACTCTGTATGGTGTCATCAATCATGTTTTCATAATCTTCTTTACTCTATGATGTAGTTTTTGGTGGTACATATGTTACTGCAATCGTCATCCTTTCTCTATTCTTGTTTTCCAAGTTTACACTCACTATCTCTGCTTTTCCTTCTCCATATTCTATTGATTTTACTAATAACTCTTTCTTTATCATTATCACCACTCCTCCTCCGCCTTTGCCCATTCTATCCTTCCTCCACACATTGTATCTTCCATCTAACTCAATTTGGATGTTTTCTTTTAGTTTAGTTTCAGTTAGGCAAACTATCATGGGATCCCTCTCTTTTAGATAACCTTGCAGCTCCATTTTACTAGAGATCAACCCATCTACATTTGTGTACATTATTCTTATTCCCCTCTCTGTATCTTTCTTATCTAGTTTTCGCTCCCCTTTCTCTTCTCCCTTATGAACCATTTCTTGATTCAATCCCCTGAAATTCTCCAAAAAAATGCTTCTTTTTCTTCCTCAGATCTTGCGTTATTTTTTACTTTTGTCTCTGCCAGTAATTCATTCCATTTCTTCCTTTCTTCTTCATTTCTATTTTTCTTTATATATATATCCTGTGTGTGTGTGTGTGTGTGAGAGAGAGAGAGAGAGAGGGAGAAAAATAGTTTACCATAAAATAAACATGCTTGAGGTGTTTTCTATGGTGGAGCAAAATAGGAACTCAAGGGCAATATACGCCGTTCCTAGGTACAGCCAGAACAGAATACGGGATCACTCGGCAACGACTAAAACAAAATGTAATTATGACGCCAACACAGGCGTCATTGTATATGCCACTGGTGCTTCATGGCGCTGACGTCAGCGTCACCATATATTGCACTGGTGCTTTGTGGCGCCGATGTCAGCGTCACTGTATGGAAAGGGTTAATGTAAATTTCCACTTATGACCAATTTGACTTACAACCTGTGTGTCAGAACCAAACTCCGTTGTAACTCAAGGACTACATGAACTTGATGAAACTGAATTAAGGTCTGTTACCAGCTTAAGCCATGAACACCAACTCAGGTAATATGGGCATGCAGCACGCTGCCCGGATGTCAAGCCTGGCCATAGGGACATTTCTATATGAGACAACCCTAAGTGTAGGAGACCACAGGGATGCCCACATAACTCATGGCTGGGGAAAGTTGAGTGATCCTGCTAGGATCACTCTTGCTGGAAGTATGCCTTCATACAGCCTGTGTCACTGTTTTTCTGTTGTTCATTGATGATCTTCTTTCCAAAACGAACTGTCCTATCCATTCCTACGCCAATGATTCCACTCTGCATTATTCAAGAACTTAACGACTCAAGGCTGAGACTGCAGAACGCTTTAGCCTCAGACACTATTATTTCCGATTCACAGCTCTTCTGGACAGAGTGGAGGCTAAGGCTTTCGTCTCATCAGCCTCCTCCTCATACTGATAGTCTTCCATGCTCATCCCTATACTGTCCAAACCCCTTATAAGAGTTAACCAGCACCTTCACTCTTTCATCCTCACGCTGGTAAACTCTGGAACACTCTTCCTTCATCTGTATTTCCTCCTTTTTTATTAATGTTTGCTTTTGTGTGCCCTTGAACTGTCTCCTTTGCTGTAAAAAAAAAAAAAAAAAAAAAAAAAAAAAAAAAAAAAAAAAAGAGGGGCTTGGGATGGATAGGATAGCTGTGTGGGGGCTTGCTGGAGTGTGCTGCCAGGGGTGGAGGCGAAGAGTGAGTAGAGTGACGTACCCCCAGGCCTGTGTTAATTAGTTAGTATCTGACACATGGTAGAAAACATGGTAGGAGGCATGCTTTCCTATAACAGGCAAGCTGCTTTCCAAACAGAACAATAGACATCTATGAAAAGATTGACACCTCAATAACAGAAAAATTAATGACATCTGTGAATGAGGTTGAGGTTTCAGGATAAATTTCCATTTTGTTCAAGGTATCATTCTACGCCTTTTTCTTCCCAACAGGTGTATTCATGATAATAAAGTGGCTTACCAACAGCACTGAAGGATGGGCGCCAGAATGTCCAGGTGGTCAGTCTCAGCATCGCCAAAGCTGGGGAAACAACAAGATTTAGTACTAACTCTCTCTCTTTAAAAGAACTAAGTCACAGGCTACTATACAACTGTGGACAAAAATAATGATTTACCTTACTATACACTTGTTTTGAATCTGTAGTCCCTTGTCATGCATGTTATTCTCCTCCCCTGCCAGTTAATCCCTCTCCCTCTCCCTCCTTACCCTCCACAGCCTCACTCCACTCTCCTTCTGCCTGATGTTGTTTGCAATGCACAAAGGGGCAGCTTAGTCACAATGAGTTTAAAGTTAGGTTGAGCAAATTTTTGTCTGCCACTTTTACAATACATATAGACATACATTCAATTAAATGTAGAATTTGGAGTCTTTTGAACTAATGTACCCTCCCGAGTTTAGCACTATCCAAGTTTCGCGATCCTCGAGTTTCGCGCTACGTCCTAGATTCTCACCATCCCAACTTTATCTCCCTGAGTTTCGTGCTGCTTTGACATGTACGGGTCATGTCTACCTACCGTCAACGTCAAGCACGCTGCCTTAAAAGGTGGTGTCACACTGGTCATTTTCATCCAACTACTGGGGCTACGGGCAACCGCGGTTGCCTGTACAGAAGCCCCCCCGCCATTCACGGGTATTTGGTTCTGCGAGATTCCCGTGATCCGTGAATCTGCGATTGACGGGACTATGATCAAATAGGGAAAATAGGGTTTTGTTCTACCATCTCGATCCAATAAAAAAATGGATTTTTAAGGCATTTCTAAGCATTGTTATATAGTTTTACATACACATAAATCACAAATTAAATATGGACTGTAATAATTTAACACTCACGACTCACGTCCAGGCAAGGGGTAATGTAGGTTCTGTTTTTCCCTATATATGTTGTGGTTAAGCTACTATTGCCACTCTCCTGGTGATCTTAATTGTCTGATGTGATGGTTAGTTGTGTTATTTAATGCCCTGACCCGCCCAGCAAGCCAGAGTGACTGTGTAAAGGTTCGTGGCCTCACCATCCTCGCCGCGGCCGACATCTTGTTGGTTTTGCTCCAGGTACACCACTGTTGCCAGATCGTCGTACTTAGCACATAGTATATTCCGTTTCCTGACCCATAACTATTGCATAAAACACCTAATTAACGGTTTTAACAACAGCTTTAGCTGAATATCAACTGAATATCGTTATTAGTGCGGGGACAGTGTTGCCAAGCTTGAAAGACCCGAAAAGCATTTATGTGTATCATACTTAACCAGGTAGCAGCGGGGATCATGTTTCTTAATGGTCCCTCTAAGCGAAAAAAATGAGAAAAAATCATCCCTCACACAAATTGTTTCATAATATATATCAAAGCATTTGTGATCAGATTATGTATCATCTATTTTGGGGTGTTTATATCATGGCACAAATTTGCCCGTCTGCTACACGGTAAACCCACAAATTTGGCCCGTCGCTGCTACCGGGTTAAGGATTATTTCACTTTACTTTAACACTGTAATGTTCCGTTTGGGAGGGAAAAAGATGTAAAGTTATCCCAGTTTTATTAATTATGTTTTCTGTGTCCCAGATTAATGAGTTTTCACTAAAGTGCACGCAGAATAACTGTGGTTCTTAACAACCATGATCCTGTCAGCCAAACGTCAGACCCACGGGGAAATAGTGCAAATAGCACTGCGGCCTTCCATGCATGAATAAGACATTTAATTGAATTTTGATGTTTAGAAAGCAAAAATAAGTAAGTTTCCTTTAGAAAGAGAAGGTCCCGTACATCCAGCCCAAGATCCAGCCCCAGGGACAGTTTCTTTGTTTACATTGCGCACCGTTTGAGCTGGGCTCTACAGACCGCGTATACGCGAGTTTTCATCCGCGTTCGGCGGGGGGTGTCGCAAATACCCTACCTGCGTATAAGTGAATCCGTGAACAGTGACGCTGTGAACGGCAGGGGGCTTCTGTATACCCAACCGGGAGCAAGTTGTTGGCTGTCCGAATGGATGACAAATGGTTGTGGGTACGAGCAACCGCGCGGCTGCATGTAAACAAACAGATGACGGCTGTGGCTGAGGAGTGAGGGGCAGTGGAAGATGGCCCACCAAGAGACTCGTAAGGTGGACTGGCAGAGCTGCTTTGTTTACTGTTTAATTGACAAGATATGAGAACACCCCGTGCTGTGGGTCCACAGTTCAAAAGCTTTTTTTCTCTTGTCTACGAAAATTGTAGGACTCCTGATGTTGTGTTCCACGCTGTCCTCCCATGAACTACACATCCTCAGAAGAGAATGTAAACAAACAAAGACTTGTTGATAAACAGCTGTTCTCACACATCCCCCGACAGCATGGCTATGCTCACTTCACTTGCCAGCTCTTCCACCTCATGAACCTATGATGCCCTCAAGCCCACCCCAAAAAATCTGCTAAAATTATGAGCCTGCATATGCACATCAAGACAGTTTTGTTTTTTTAAAATATCAAGATGCCATTTCCCATAAATTTACCCAAGAATCACTGCATGTATTTACTGGCTCAGGAACACAACACATCTTCACAGCACAGTTCTCGGTATTATTCCAGAACGTCACCCGTCTCACAGCAAAGAACACCTTGGTGCTATATGAGGTATTTTGTGTCCATACAACACACTGCCATATTGCTTGTTCGTCACAAATAGAAGGGGGGTCGAATGGGGTGAAGACCCCCCCCCGTTAGGTAGGTTCTGCTAAGCTAAGTTAATCTAAATTTATTCAAAACGCAGTGTGGGGCGGCAGAAATACGCAGCGCAGAATAGGACATGGCGGCGGCATTCCACTACGCGGGCAGGTGTTGCGAGAAATACCTACTAGCTGAAATAAATTGCGCCGCTGTCCAACACACATGCACGCTGGAGGAATAGAGTGATGTAGGGGTATACCGACCTAGGGGGTGTAGCGAACAGGTGTCATAATATCCCCCCTAAATAATAATAAAATAGTTAGCTCAATAATTTAAAAGAAGAAAATGGGAAGCCTCAAGATGACGGCAAACTTTTGTTAACCACGCGAGTCGTCAGACCGTCAGGTGAATTTTTAGATTTTTTCGATGCTTGATGTTATATTTCATGTTTCTCTTATATAGTGTTTCGTGACTGCGAAAGTGTGCTGATTCCAGTGGTATGACTGTTATTAGTGACAACTATTTATCTACCATGATACCTGCTGACAAATTATGCTGTCCAGCCATTTCTTGGTTCCTAATGGCTGGCTACATTACGTAAGTACATCGAGGGTATATCGACCAGGGGTATATCGAACAGTTGGGTCTACTCCCTATTTAAATCCCATTTAAATGCCCACTCATCCCAAACAAAAACTATAAACAACTACATAAAAAATGTACTGGTTTCGTTTTAGCCTCTAATACATACTACCTGGTATGCAATATGTGAAATCGTTACAATTGAATTCATTACAATCTTAATTTTGTTGTGATGAATATTCTTGCTTTCATTTTTTTTCATTTTTTATTTCTTAACATTTAAAACAATATTCTGATTTATTACATTAGTAAAAATGGTGGTGTTTGGTTCACCCCTATACCAAATTTGGAACACCCCCTTTAGTGGGGGTGATCCGGACAGTCGTACCCCTTTGAAAAAACCTTAACTGTGAACCGTGTATATTTCTTACAGTTTTGAAAAAAATCACCAAGATAGCCCTGTGCCAGAGGTATATTTTCCAACCAATGTTTTTCAATAGAGTTGTTTTTCTGATTTTTAATAAATATTTTTCCCTTAGTAGTTCGGATTACCCCCACCTCACCCTACACAGCAGGAAAAACATTAATCTACCTGTTTTGTTCTAGTTTATCCACTTGTGATCTTTGTGAGCAGTGAGTGAAATATAGAAACAGTAAGGAAGTTGAAGCTCTCTCTGTGAGCTATTTTGCGACTGCAGCGGTGGGTGCACAACAGGCACTGAAGAGTCAGTCCTTATGTTAGTGATTTAATGATTTGCAACAGAAACAGTTAGCAGATTATTTCATAACACAACGAAAACTACCAGGAAAAAACAGATTCATCTAACAGTGTCCCAAGGGTGACGTTCTGGAAATTTACCCAGTTCTCTGGCGAGGTTTGGGTAAACACTCCTGTCCTCCCGTCTTTGAAGCCATAATCGTGCCCACAACCACTTCTTCCTTCCATTTAACTGCAGCAACAAGTCCATAGCTTGGGTAACAGCAGCACAAGTCGTGACAGCCCTCACTATAGCAGATGATGCCATGTGGATACACGGCGAATGCTTTGTTTTTGGGCAACTGATCTTGGCCCTGTGTGATGAACACCCAGAAAAGTTGGAATTGCCAGTTGCCCCATAGTGCCAATGCGGTTGGAGGAAAACAGCCCAGTTTGACACCAGCAGCTTTAGACTCTGTCAGCTGGGTGACCGTGTTCACCATGTTCATGCGAGCTGGGGCGGGATTCACAGAGATGTGAGCTAATGGCCTGCAGTAAAAGCAACGATCCATCGATTTAACTATCAACGTTAACTTCAGAACAAAGCTTTCAATTCGTTGTTACTTTCGCAGGTGGCGCCATGTCGATACACTGGATGCAGGGTGACTGCTTTGTTTACGTTGCGGAAATGGGAAACCAACTTTGAGCGTGTGTGATGCACACTCGGAAAAGTTGGAGTTGCTGGTTGACCCTACTACCAACACGTTTGAGGAAACAGGCCCAGTGTGACACCTGCTTACAGAGAACTGACAACTCCCTCCTGGTTGGGCATATGGGCAACTGCGGTTGCCTGTAGCCCTAACGGTTGGAGGAAAATGGCCAGTGTGACTCTGCCTTAAGGCAGTGAGGTCGCTGATTGGGTGAGCACTGTCAATGACGTTGTCGGACTTATAGCAAATCACAAGCGTGTTTTCAGAACTGCCAGCCATCTTTAACTATGGCTTCAAAACAACCCATTCTCACTTCCCATTTTCTTTCTTTTACCAAGGTACTTATTTTGAGATAACAAGGGAGTAAAGTTGAAAAAAAAAGTCAGCTTCTCCACGGGCCTGAACAAATAAACGCTTTTTCAGTGTTTTCAATACCTCGAGTTTAGCGCTATACCTTCAGAACGAAGCAAGCGCAAAAATTGGGAGGGTGGTGTAGTACTGGTTCACTGACATTGTTTTAGTTGCTCTGCCTAGTACAGAGCCATGCCATCTCAGGTAGAACAGTTGAGAGAACATATGAGTGTCACTTCACTACCTATTATTTGAGGTGGCACAATGCAATGGATTAGTAATGTTTAACCATTTCAAATGATCATGATATTGTCTCCTTACATATTCAGAGAGAAGAAGTCAGTGCAAGATGGAAATGAATAAAATTAGTCTCAGCAGGAAGATCAGCTGAGTTACACTAGAAAAGGCTGACTGTGCTTCATTACATCATCAGCCATTATTAGGCCACTACAGGACTTTCCCAATACTCCCCATTTCACTCTATGACACTAAAGCACTACATCCACTTTTTGCAAGGTTCTAAGTCAATCTATTCACTTATTTATCTGGCTGCCCTGACTTTAAAAACCCCTAGGTTACCACTGTTACTTTGGTTGTCCACGTGCTATCAATTCTATGCATGATACGAAATTCTCTAATTCACCTTATTCTTCATCATTATTAGATTAACTTTAACCCTAATCTGTTTAACAATCCATGCAGCATGCTTCCAATCTTCCCATGTTAGACCCATTCTCTAGTGAATATATCTTCATTCCATTTATGCTTACCTCTTTCCATTATCCAAGAGGACAATGGCTGACTCAGGTCTGCCAGCCACAACAGTGTAGTGGTGCCGGTCGCCGTTCTGAATGAGGAAGTCAAACACGGCAGCGTCCATGAGGTCCAGCAGGCGAGGAGAATTGTTGATGCTGTAGGGCACGTGCCTCCTCACCTCCCCACAGTAGTTTGGCTGCTCCTCCCACCTGATGTCATACCTCACAGTTTAATGCATTACCTTATGAAATTGAAGAATCTATCTATCTATCAATCAATCTATCTATACATGCATGTATGTGTACAGCAAACTCCAATAATCCAAATGGCAGTGGACTCAAGGTCATTCAGATTATCAAATTGTTTGCTTTATTGGGGGAGATCCCTGAAAATGTAAATTACAGTCACACAACAAACAACAACGACGACGTTTTATTACTCTCCAGTACTACACATAAACATGCTGAGCAGCACTTTTAGGAAGGTAAATCCGTGTAAATTAGTAGACCCAGAGGTGATAAAGGCACAAAAAAGTAAAGTGGGTTCTGGAAAACAGCAAGCAACAAGGTGATGCTGGAAAGGTGAACAATTGCATGTCAAGGCTCGGCTGCCTGAGTACTGTGTTTTCACTTAACCTGTTCACTTTTCGCTCATATAAAATATTTTTACCTAATTATTATATCATGAAAAATTCCTTTAACCTACTGCATGTGTCTCTTTTTTATCATTTTCACTTGTCTCCACTCTGACTTTCTACCTCACACCACTGTTCCCATTTCTCTTCCCTCCCAGTGGCCTTTCATCCAGTCAGTCACTTCCCCCTGAAGTCCACCTTTCTTTTCTATTTTCCTTATCAATCCTTTATGTGACACTTTATCAAAATCTTTCTTTAACTCCAGCTAGATACAACAGCCCATCCCTCTCTTTCCTGGGTAATGTCAATCACTCAAATAGAAGCTCAGTAAGTTTGTGACACAAGACTTTCCTTCGCTAGACCCAAATTGTCTACTGTTTATAATATGCCTTCCTGTTCTAAGTATTTACTTAGTTTCTTTATAATTACTTTTCCACATGTTTTACATACTAAGCTGGTCCATGACAGGGTCTATACTTTAACAGCTCTTCTTCATTCCCAGTTTTAAATATTGGCATTACGTATATCTGCTCTTGCATTTCACTGGCACCTTACCACTTCTTGAAGAACATATAGAGGTTCCATCAATTAATTAATTATTTTAATATGTGTCCAGATACTTCATCAGGTCCCATAGCTTTCCTTTCTTCTATTCATCTATCTATCTATATCTCCGACGCCCTGCTCCCTCATGACAACTTCCCTCCAGGGGGTGGCCATGGCAAAAGTGTCTCCCTGTTCTGGCAATCCCTCTCAGCACGCTCAATCATTCTACTTCTGACTCTCTTCAACTTTAATTGGTCTCATGCTCCCCTCCACTTGTGGACCTAACTACCTCCTTCAATTTATTTTTTTGTTATTCATTTATTTTTTTATTTTTTTAATGTTAGTGTGCCTGTTTTACCCCTAGACGCTGAGCCTTGAAGAGCCTCCGTGTAGCGCACTGACCACTGATGGCCCATAAAAACGCCAAAGTGCTATCCTCCAACTCAGCAGGACACTGTGACTCAGCAACATCTGCTCGTGCATGTTCTTTCTTGTGCTTATTTAGTGGACAGTGTTGTGTAAAGTAATTTTAAATGTTCTTTTTCAAAGATACTTTAGAATATTTATTACTTTCAAGTTGCAACAGGTCAAAATTGCAGATGACAAACCTGCGGATAGGATGGACCGACTGTATATGTGTTGTGGACTTGTACATATGGTACTTAGGTCATGGATCCTTATTACAATTTTCTTCTTGAATATTTTTGAGGTGATGAAAATACACACAGTCCTTAATATCATTCATGTGTGGTATAGGTTGTGTTGCTTTCATTACACTTTCACTTTATTACTGTAGCTATCCTACCTTACCCTTCAAAACCATTTTCTTCTGTATTATCTGAAATTTTGTAAATCGTCTAATATAGAAGAAACACAGAGCATAATATTAATGCTAAAAATTTTGCTAATTCTTAAGGAGTTATAAAACTCAGAAAATGTTCAATGCATATACATGAATAAATACACAATGAAGATGACCTGCAAAGAAGTATTAACACACCAATGCACATTATTGTTACAGTAATCCTCAAGTTCCGATGGGGCTCAGGACTGACAAGCTGGTTGTAAGTTGAAATTTACATTAAAAATAAAATGAAATACACCCATCCCCGTGCTATCATGCCAAATTGGTTACAAAACTGAACATGATAGATGAACTGAAAAATCAATGGGAATAATTCTAATAGGTCATTGGGCTGCCAACTGACCTACACTTTGTGCCTATTCTGTCTCCCTTTGAACATATTTCCCACCAAACACTGCACCATCTTATACTTACTTCAGCGCTCACAACACCACATTATTATGCTCAACGATGGTTGTTAACAGTTACTTGGCCATTGTTATCACACAAAATACTAGGGCAGGATCATTAACTTGTTAGCTACACAACCCCCTGTGGGCTGAGGGGTGATCTGGTGACCCAAACAGGACAGTTGATCAGCTGACCGCAACAAAAATGGCTACCACCACCAACAGCTCCCTCACAATATCACCTCGGCAGCTCTTATAGGCCACCATCTACCAGGAACAGCAATCAAAGCTGAACAAAACAGTCATAGAAGGTAAGAAGGTGCAGCAGAGGCATCACTGGCCACACCCATAGAGCTACTCCGCCACCTTTGTCTACAAACACTGACCCCCCCACCCTGCCTGTAATACCCCCTGTGCAACACCTTGGGCAGTTTGGCTAACAGTGCCATCTTGATGTACAGTAATCCCTCAGTATACACGCATGTTAGCTTCCAAATTAGGCCATGCATAGGGAAAAACCATGTACAGTAGCCCTGTGCAACCTGCGGCCCTTACGACCTTCCAGTGCGGGTCGATCCATCAAAACTGAATATCGTACAGTGCGGCCAACTGCCAATCCACACACACACACACACAACTGTTATTCATTGATTTATTGTTTTTTACTATAACGTCATTCTAAACACCCCGATGTGTGGCCCACTGGCCCTCCATTACATACGATTCTTGAATAGTGGCCCTTTAAGTGAAAAGGTTGCACACCCCTGATGTACAGTCATACCTTGATTTATGAGTTCATGAGAGTGAGTGAGTGAGAGTGGTAGGGTGAGGACGTGCGGCGTGAGCTCCTTGGAACTACTTAGTCGACAATGGCGGGCAGAACCAGAGTCTGAGAGATTCCTGTTGTGTCTGTGAAGATTTTACAGGCAGGAAGTGAATTGCATGCTGTTTGTGTCCAAGGTGGTGTCATGTGAACTGTGCTAATTTGACTGGAGTCAAGCAGGATAATGTACCTAAAATAAATTGGATTTGCACTCCATGTCTTCATAAAGCATCTCTCACTACCAACATTGTTGAAAAATTGGATAAATTCAAGCAAGAATTATCTAAAGAAATATCTGGTAAGAGATGAGGTTGAATCTCGGATGTCCAGTGTCAAGGAGGAGTTGAGTGAGGTGGCAGGTGTGATTTGTGGTGAGCTCATGTAGCCAGACACAAGAGGAAGTAGAATCTCCTTGTCGTGAAGGCCTCTGATCAAGACAAAAAGGCTACCGAGTTGAAAATTAAGTTTCCCAGGCTTTACAGGCATTCAGATTACTGATTCAAGATTCACGAATGAAAATAACATTGTTAGGAACCTTGAGGATGAGAACACAAGGAATGAAGCAGCTCAAAAATTGGAAAATGTAGAGCAAGTTAGCATTGATTTCTGGAGTTGAGGGGAAAAATGAGAAAATTTTTGGCAAGCCTGCTGCTGGTGGCACAATGCACTATATCTTGAAATGTGATCCAACTGTTAGAGAGTTGATTCATAAACATCATGACAAGATAAAACTAGAATGGGGAGTGTACACTGTGAGAGATTGATACCATGCAATCATGTGTTACCAGTGTCAAAGATACGGCCATCTTGAGGCCAACTGCACTGCCAAGAACAATGGAGAAGCCCCAAAATGTTACAAGTGCTCTGGTGATCATATATCAAGAGATTGCTTCATGGCTGAGAGGAAATGCATAAAATGTGTGAGGTACAAGAAATCTGAAATCAACCACTCAGCGAATGACCAGTGTTGTGTAGTTCTTCAGACTGAAATTGAGAGAATTTGTAACATAACCGATCACGGCTATTAATTGGTGTTTGAGACTCGAAGATAAATTGTGTGTGATAAACATTCAATTAGTTGGAAATAATTGTTGGACATTAAATTGTGATAATATAAAGGAATTATCAGATAAATGGAAAATGAAACAATGGATATTTGTGACACATGGACGCCCTTCAGACGCTGACGTCGGCGTCGCTGAATTGAAGGGGTTAATATAAATAACGAATGCTTAATATAACATATGTATCTTCATTTTTCTTAATTCTGATAATTTCACACTGTTATGAATGTGTGCGTTTGTGTGTGTTTGTTCGTGTGTGTGTGTGTGTGTGTGTGTGTGTGTGTGTGTGTGTGTTATTTAAATGTAGAGTGTGAGTAGTTCGTATGACTTGGGCGGGATAGAGCAGCCTTCATCACTGAGCCTGTCCACCCCAGCATGAACAATAGTAATTTTTCACAGCATTATGGTGAATAATTACACTGACCATCTAAATCCAAGCTTACATTCAGACAGGCCTTGATGCATAGGCTCCACTACAAATGAAATAAACTTTGATGAGGGTGATGACACAAAGCTTCAATACCATTTTTATTACAGAGAATGCGGCAATGGCAGCCTGCAGACACCTGCTACGTAGAGTGGCTCATTTGGGACAATGGGAAGACCTGACAATCAGGAGGAGAACCTGTTTGTTCAGGAGGCATCGGGGTCCCTTTGAAATGTACTCTGAAGAGGAGTCCGTTCAATGCTTTTGGCTCTCCGAGCAAGTCACCCTGGATCTCTTATCTAAAATCCAGCACCTATTGCCAGATTCTGCCAGGATAAGAGGTAAGCTTGAAATCTCTCACAGGTCTGTTTGAAAATATGAAAATGTCATTCTTACAGGCACTTTAATCAGACCTGGTCAAGCTGTGGCTAGCAAGAGTAGTGTACTGTTGCCTAACCAAATACAGAGGCAGCCATGCTAGTTTTCAACTAATACTAGGTGCCAATGTCACAGATTCATACCCTAGTTATTCTCAGCTATGCAAACATATATCTGCATATATGTCTATGATGTTGTTTTCTTTTTGTCTAGTGTTGTAAGATGAAATCTTTTTTTATTGCCAAATCATCATTCTTTAGGTATGAATGTTTATTTCATATTTCCTGTTGATATAGTTTGGGTCAAAACAGCCAATTCAGTTCCACATATCTTTTGACACACCTTTCTAACATGGGTTCCAGTTGTCAGAGCCATAATTTCTGTGGGGGGGCTGGGGGGGCTACAACCCCCCTGTTGGGAATTAGGGGTTGTTTAGAAAGGGCAGGGTAGTTCAACAGCTAAAAGAGTATTATTGACAAAGAAAGCAGGTTTGGAAAGAGGTTCTGGGGTTGTTCCGGAAATTATGAGTTGGCAACTTGTAAGCCGCTCGGCCAGTCTCTCTGCAACAAGCGGCCAGTTCTGACCTCCCAGTCTACTCTCGGCAGCAGCTCGCTTATAAGCTACAACTTGCTCTACAACAAGGGCCGGCCTCACACAACGCCAATCGATTCACGCCACTAAATCTGAAATCCCTCAACATCCAAGCTAAGTGACCCACAGGTTATTTTCTTGCGGGGCTCTTGGGGGAGATTAACTGTTAGTGGGCGCTTAGCAAGGTGATATACTAACTAATTGAGGTGAGTTGGCTGAGTGTGAGTTTGGTCTTGACGTGGTGCTCTAAATTAGCAACACCCCAATGCTTTCTATATTAGCTTCAAAATGCCCATAAAAGTGCATATTTACAAAATATTTCCCCACCTGCACACTCATGCTTGTATCGCAAACCCCCCATGATGTCTTCCAACCCCCCCTAAAAATCTACCAGAATTATGGGCCAGGTTATGGCTTGGCTGTAAAGTAGAATAAGGCAGTCATCCCCACATTCTCAGTGAGAGTAAGGTAAAGGTGGGGGCATAAGCTATGGCTGCACGTGGCCTCAATGCTCACCTCTGTCACATTAGCCCTTGAGCCTATGGTGGATAAGAATCCAGTACCCCGAAAGACAGGGCAGGTGTAACATCTGGGTTACCACAGGTTTTCCCAGGTACCCATTTATTGACTAACCAGAGAGGGAGAATGAACAGCTGGGTGAGGTGCACACCAACTGGGATTTGAACCCAGGCCTGCGGATTTGTAACTAGGCACGCTAACCACTTCACAATGGAGGCGCAGTCACCAAGAAAGTATTAGAAGAACATCAAAGAAAATTATTAGAATATAATAGGGATGAAATTAAATAGTACATATTGTATGGAGGCTGTTTGGTGGAACAAGAGATGCAAAACTGCCATGGATATGAGCTGAGTTAATTGTAATGTGTATATTATAATATAATTACAATTTCACTTCACAACATTTAACTGACGTCACCTGTAGCCAACAAGATGCCCGCGGTGCCCATCTCACGTCAGTTCGCTGCCTGACTCTACGCAGTTCACATCTCCCCCGCTTCGTCGACTTTGGGCCTTCTCACCGGCTTTCTCCAAGGAGTTGGCCTGGTAAACTTTCACCCTCGTTGCTCTTACGCTACAGCAAGCTGTTAGCTATGTGTTGAAAGATACATATATGATCCAAGGACATATATGGACTCCCTTATGTGACCCAGCTTTATGTTTTTGACAGATGGCAGGCCGGAAGAACGTTCTAGAGACGCCAAGGCATTGGTCTTCATCTTCCTCGTCTACTTCTGGAAGGAAAAGACGCGAGAAGGATTCCCAGGATGAGGATACTCTTCTTACTAAGAGGAGGAAAGCTTCCCTGGAAGTTTCTAGTGGACAACTTGAGGCCGTGTGGGCTTCTCCACCGTCTATTGCCGGCCCGAGTCATGTCAACACTACTGCGGAGTGTGTGTCTAGGAACGACAGTTTTGACCGTCTGAGTGCCCTGTTAAGTGGCTTAATAGATAAATTGGACAGGAAACCGACAGACTGATGTGGTGACGGTGAACAGTGCCGACTTCAGTGGTTTTCATAACTTTTCCTCCTCTGAGGGCGAAGACGGAGAAATTTCCGAGTGCCTGCCTGACCCCCTTGATGATGTGGACAAGTTCACCGCCATGCAGCCTAACCGTGATGCAGGTGATGATCCAGACTTCCTTCAAGCCCTCGAGGACCTCTCAGGCCACTTCCACAGTGAGGAAGAGAAAGGTGAACCCTTTTCTGAGCGTCCGGCTTCCATCCTCGATTCGAGTCTGAGACGCCGGCCCTCGTCTGAAGGAGTAAAATCAACTTGTGGCAAGATCAAAATCCCAAGCAATGTGCCAAATTTGAGGGTTCCAATGACCAATACTGCCATCACCAAAGCCATGAGTTTAGGGGGGAAGTTAGTTGATGCTCGGCTTTCGCATACTAATTGCCTGATTGCTAAGGCGTTGGTCCCCATTGCCCGTTGCATCAGTGATATTGGGGATAAGAAAGGTCGGAACATTGATTGCTACCTAGATGGACTAAATAATAGCCTCAGACTCATTACTTCGTCTGTTAATTACGTTAATCAGCTGAGGAAGGAGGTTGCATGGATCCATGTACACGACTCTGCCCTGGCAGAATTCTGCAAATGGGAGTGTGAGGTTGGAAAAGATGATCTGTTTCCATTCGACATGGTGAAGAAATGTGAGGAGGTTCAGGAAACTAGGGAGGCCCTCTTTCCATCCCTATAAGGCACCTGGTAGGCAGTGTGCCCCGAATAGGCAAACATCAAGAAGACCCTGCCAACCTCACTTCCCCCAACATTCTAGACCAAGATTCCAGACAAGGCCTTTTTTAGGCCAATGGCCTCCCCAGGGGAAGGGGATGCACACGCAAAAAACTCCTCAGTAAGCATACCCTGGGTGAGTGACTTAATCCCTCCACTTTATAACACTCCAGATAATTTTGTGGGGGGTAAAATTTTTGATGCCAGACTACAATGGGGAACCCTCGCCAAGGACAAATGGATCCATGATGTGGTACATGGCAAAGTTCTAGACTTTGTGAGTGTGCCCACGCAGAACAAGCCCCTGAGTCCTCTCATTCTGTCTCTGGCTGATCGTCAAGCCCTGGACAATGCTATATGTATGTTTTTTTAACACAAAATAGTGGAAGAATGTGTGCCAGGGGATCAGGGTTTCATTTCTAATGTGTTCCCTACTATCAAAAAAGACGGTTCAGCTAGAGTTATACTAAATCTGAAGGAACTTAATGATCATATAAATCACATACTTTTTAAAATGGACTCTCTTAAGGATGTGATGCATTCAATCCAACCCAACTGTTTTTTCATAACTATGGTTTTCAAAGATGCTTATTTTTCAGTTCCTGTTTGGCCAGAGGACAGGAAATGGCTACAATTTATTTGGGAAAATCATAAGTTTCAATTCACCTGTCTTCCCCAGGGCTTGGACTTCTGCACCTCGCATTTTCACAAAATTGATGAACCGGCCCCAGCCATCTCACCTTCGAAAACTTGGGACGCTTGTGTCGTGCTATTTAGATGACTGCATTTTCATTGCTACATCAGCAGATGATTTAAGGACAAATGTTAACTATGCCATGCACCTTTTTGACTCTTTAGGGCTCACTATAAATATACAAAAATCAGTTCTGGAACCCACCCAAGAAATATAATTCCTTGGGGTAATACTTAACTCTGTTGACACGACTGACACCTTGACATCCCGTAGGAAAGAATTCATCAAGGCGCAGGGCTTGCTACTACTAAAGAACCACGTGACAATGCATGATCTGTCCTCATTTATTGGTATTACTGTGGCTTCTGACCCTGCCGTGGAGCTGGCCCCACTTAGATATAAATATCTTGAAATAATTCGTAACAGAGACCTCGTTCAGAACCATGGAAATTATGATTCATATGTCACCTTGGACAGTCATGCACGGGATTTAATCAACAGGTGGATTAATAATATAGATATTCAGGTGAAATCACTCCGATCTTGTCCCCACCAATTAGAAATGTACTCTGATGCCTGCCTGACTGGCTGGGGTGCAATTTTGGGGGATGCGAAGACTGTGGGCCACTGGGCTCATGAGGAGCTGGATCATATCAATTGTTTAGAATTGAAAGCCATCCTAATGGGCCTGCAATCCCTCTGTAAGGATAGCAGAGGAACACATATCCGCCTCCGCTCCGACAATGCCACCGCAGTTGCCTGTATAGATCATTGTGGTAGAACCAAACCCAATCTTAATGCGTTAAAAGAACAGATTTTTGGATGGGCTGAGTTGAGGGGGATTACCTTATCAGCTCAGTATATAAAGGGATTACATAATGTAGAAGCAGACAAGGAATCCCAAGTAAGGAACTTAGATGTTGAATGGATGTTGCAGCCCCATATTTTTTAAAGACTGTGTCGGCTTTTTTATACAGGTAACTCTCGATTTACGCGAGTTTGGTTTACGTGTCTTTGAAATAGTGCGGGGTCCAAAATCAAAATAAATGTTTAATTTACACGCTTTTTTCACTTATACGCAATATTTTATGGAGTGGCCACCAGATGTCTCATGCAACTGGACTAACACAGCACTGCGGCCACACAGCTGAGCTCAGTTCTTCCTGCGCGCCACTTGAACAACAATACAGTACCCACGCTGCCACGCTACTCAACAATAGGGGTGGGCAGGTACCGGTACCAGTACCAGTACTAATGGTACCAGCTATACGATACGGTACCGGTACCAGCTATACGGTACAGTACCGGTACCAGACTGCTCGGTACCGGTACCAAAACTAGTCAGTCGCTCATGTTGTCCCTCATTTCTTTCTCACATGAGTGAAGCTGAGACTGAGTGCCTGAGTGGACATCTCGGTGATATGGATATTCTCTCTCTCTCTCCACTGAATGAAGTGAATATTTATTTTTCGACAGAAACCTACCTCTTGTTTGATTTACATTGTTTTTGATTTACGCGACCTCTTCAAGGACACAATACTCGCGTAAATTGAGAGTTACCTGTACCCCTTTGCCACTCGGATCAATGCTCAATTATCTGCCCATGTTTCTTGGAAACCAGATCCATCTGCTTTCCATATTAATGCCTTCACGATGAACTGGGCCGATAAGAAATTATATGCTTTCCCACCTTTCAGTATTATCTCCAGAGTACTAAAGAAACTGCAGGAAGACGAGGCAACGGCAATGGTGATCCTGCCACCCAGGTGTGGTTCCCAAGAGCTCTCCACTTAATAGCGAAACCTCCTGTGCTACTCCCTCAAGTCCCTCTAGTACTACCGCAAAATCCAGCTCTCACACATCCACGGGCTCAAAGGCTGGTCTTAACGGCAATGACATTATCAGGGAATCTTTCCAAAATCAAGGCCTTCCGTCAGAGGTTGCCCAATTTTTGCTTAAATCATGGAGAGTGAGCACAAAAAAACAATATGGGCCACATATCCAAAGCTGGTTGTCATTTTGTCTCAGCAGGAAAATTGATCCTTTTCAGCCACCTTTAAATGTCCTACTTGATTATCTTTTATCAGAGTTTACAGTTCTACGAACACCATACGATCAGCCATCTCGGCAACAGCTACTATTAATGGCCAGCCTGCAGGAAAGCATCCTATGATTACTACACTTATGAAGGCAGTCTTCCAGGAAAAACCGTCCCTTCCACGATACCATACCACCTGGGATCCACCGTTGATCTTAGATTATATAATAAGCCTGGGACCGAATGAACACTTACCAGTTATTCAATTATCAAGAAAATTAACAATTCTAATGTTACTAATATCTGGTCAACGTGGTCAAACCATACATTTATTAGACACCAGAAACATGACTGTTTCAGGATCAAGAGTCTCTTTCGGGATAGGTGATCCACTAAAAACCTCTGGGCCAGGTGACCATGTGTCGGAATTGGTATTTGAAGCCTATCCCCCTGACGGAACATTATGTGTTGTCACCTCGATTACAGATTATCTGGAAAGGACAAAAGACATAAGGGGGACAATTACTAGATTCTTTCTAACCACAAAAACTCCAATAAAATTTGTTTCTCGAGATACATTACACCGATGGACGAAAGATGTAATGCAACTGCTGGCACTGACCTTAATATCTTCTTGCCTCATTCCACCAGGTCAGCTCGACCAGTAAGGCAGCCCTGAAACTCCCTCTGTCTACGATTGTATCCACTATTGGATGGGCCAGGGAATCAACCTTTATGAAGCACTACAAGAGACCCATAAGTAAACATAGCCAATTTGCAGGAGCAGTTCTCTCATAAGTTATGTATATGGGCAAGTATTTTTTTTTTTTTTTTTTTTTTTTTTTTACAGCAAAGGAGACAGCTCAAGGGCACAAAAAATTAAACATTAATAAAAAAAGCCCTACTCGCTGCTCCTAAAAAGAATCCAAAGAGGTGGCCGAAAGATAAGTCAGTTTCGGGAGGAGAGGTGTCCTGATACCCTCCTCTTGAAAGAGTTCAAGTCGTAGGCAGGAGGAAATACAGATGAAGGAAGATTGTTCCAGAGTTTACCAGGGTGAGGGATGAAAGAGTGAAGATGCTGGTTAACTCTTGCATAAGGGGTTTGGACAGTATAGGGATGAGCATGAGTAGAAAGTCGAGTGCAGCGGGCCGCGGAGGGGGGAGGCATGCAGTTAGCAAGTTCAGAAGAGCAGTCAGCGTGGAAATATCGATAGAAGATAGAAAGAGAGGCAACATTGCGGCGAAATTTAAGAGGTAGAAGACTATCAGTATGAGGAGGAGAGCTGATGAGACGAAGAGCCTTTGCCTCCACTCTGTCCAGAAGAGCTGTGTGAGTGGAGCCCCCCCACACATGAGATGCATACTCCATACGAGGCGGACAAGGCCCTGTATATGGACAGCAACTGTGCAGGGGAGAAGAACTGGCGGAGACGGTACAGAACGCCCAGCCTCGAGGAAGCTGATTTAGTAAGAGATGAGATATGAAGTTTCCAGTTGAGATTTTGAGTTAAGGATAGACCGAGGATGTTGAGTGTTGAGGAAGGTGATAGCTGGGTGTTGTCAAAGAATATGGGATAGTTGTTTGGAAGATTGTGTCTAGTGGATAGGTGGAGAAACTGTGTTTTGAGGCGTTGAAGGACACCAGGTTCTTCTTGCCCCAATCGGAAATAATAGTAAGGTCTGAGGCTGTTCTGCAGCCTCCAGCCTTGAGTCGTTAAGTTCCTGAAGGGTGGGTCTTCTATTAAAAGAAGTTGAATAATGCAGAGTGGAATCATCGGCGTAGGAATGGATAGGACAGTTCGTTTTGGAAAGAAGATCATCAATGAACAACAGACAAAGAGTGGGAGATAGGACAGAACCCTGTGTGACACCACTGTTAATAGATTTATGGGAAGAACAGTGACCGTCTACCACGGCAGACATAGAACGGACAGAATGGAAACTGGAGATAAAGTTACAGAGAGAAGGATAGAAACCGTAGGAGGGTAGTTTAGAAAGATAAGATTTGTGCCAGACCCTATCAAAAGATTTCGATATGTCAAGCGCAATAGCAAAAGTTTCACATAAACGGCTAAGAGAGGATGACCAAGAGTCATTTTAGAAGGCTAGGAGATCACCAGTATAACGCCCTTATGGAACCCATACTGGCGATCAGATAGAAGGTCAGAAGTGGAAAGGTGCTTTTGAATCGGTTAAGGATTGATTCAAAAGCTTTAGATAGACAAGAAAGTAAAGCAATAGGACGGTAGTTTGAGGGATTGGAGCGGTCACCCTTCTTAGGTACAGGCTGTGTGAAGGCATACTTCCAGCAAGAAGGAAAGGTAGATGTTGACAGGCAGAGGCGAAAGAGTTTGACCAGGCAGGGTGACAGCACGGAAGCACAGTTTTCAAGGACAATAGGAGGCACTCCATCAGGTCCATAAGCCTTCTGAGGATTGAGGCCAGAGAGGGCATAGAAAACATCATTTTGAAGAATCTTTATAACAGGCATAAAGGAGTCAGAGGGGGGATGAGTAGGAGGAATATGCCCAGAATCGTCCAGAGTGGAGTTTTTAGAAAAAGTTTGAGAGAAGAGTTCAGCCTTAGAGATAGATGAGACGGCAGTGTTGCCGTCAGGACTGAGGAGTGGAGGGAAAGATGAAGAAGTGAAGTTGGAGGAGATGTTTTTGGCTAGATGCCAGAAGTCACGGGAAGAGTTAGAGAAAGCAAGGTTTTGACATTTCCTATTAATGAAAGAACTTTTGGTTAGTCGGAGACTAGATTTGGCACTATTTCGGCAGAAATGTAAAGTTCATAATTAGCATTAGTTTGAAGGCTCTGGTATCTTTTGTGAGCTACCTCTCTATCATTGACAGCACGAGAACAAGCGTGATTAAACCAAGGCTTTTTAGCGTGAGGAGTAGAGAAAGAACGAGGAATGTATGCCTCCATTCCAGAGACAATCACCTCTGTGATGCGCTGAGCACACACAGATGGGTCTCTATCCTGGAAGCAATAATCATTCCACGGAAATCGAAAGTACATCCTCAGGTCGTCCCACCGAGCTGAAGCAAATGCCAGAAGCATCGCCTCTTCGGTGGGTCCAGAGGATGTACAGGAGCGATAGGACAGGATGCAGAAATAAGATTGTGATCGGAGGAGCCCAACGGAGAGAACAGTTTGACAGAATAAGCAGAAGGGTTTGAGGTAAGGAAGAGGTCTAGAATGTTGGGCCGATCTCCAAGACGGTCAGGAATACGTGTAGGGTGCTGGACCAACTGCTCTAGGTTGTTGAGGATAGCAAAGTTGTAGGCTTGTTCACCAGGATGGTCAGTGAAAGAGGATGAAAGCCAAAGCTGGTGGTGAACATTGAAATCTCCTAGGATGGAGATTTCAGCGAAGGGAGAATGGGTCAAGATGTGCTCCACTTTAGAATTCAAATAGTCAAAGAATTTTACATAGTTGGTAGAGTTAGGTGAGAGATAAACAGCACAGATGTATTTAGTAATAGAATGACAGTGAAGTCTTAACCAGATGGTGGAAAATTCAGAAGAGTCAAGGTCGTGGGCACGAGAGCAAGTGATGTCGCTGCGCACGTAGGCGCAACATCCAGCTTTGGATTGAAATTTAGGATAGAGATAGTAGGAGGAAACAGAGTAGAGATTGCTGTCAGTAGCCTCAGAAACCTGTGTTTCGGTAAGGAAGAGAAGGTGAGGTTTAGAGGAGGAGAGATGATGTTCCACAGAATGAAAATTAGAGCGAAGACAGCGAATGTTGCAGAAATTGAGAAGAAAGAGGTTCGAGGAGTTATCAAGACACCTCTCGGGTCGGCAGCCAGAAGGGGAGTCCTCCCTGGGGGAATTTGTGGTCCCCCCCCCAGGCGGGGACTCCGAGGCATTGCTTAATTGAGCCATTTTGAATTTTGAATTTTGGAAAAAGGTGTATATGTTATGTGAATGTAGTGTGGTGTGGATAAAGAGAGGATCTGTCTTTAGAGAGCATGCTGAACTACTCTCCGGTGTTGGTGAGACAATAGGGAAACGGTTAGTGAGGACATGGGAAGGGTCTTTGGAGGGCTTCAGCTCCCTTCTCACCTCCCATATATACCTCACCGGGAGTGGCTTGCGCCCGTTCGGTAGGTGTCTTCCTACCTACTCCAGCCAATTTATATATAGTTTATACATAGGACTAATGAAATCAGTTCTTTTTCTTGGCGGTGTTGGTATTAAACCACCTCTTTGAGCATGTTACTGTAGAAACTGTGCTACCCTTTTGTTTTTGTTGAGTTTTGTTTAAAAAATTCTGTGAATTAAAATGATGCCCTTCCTTCACTATGGCTTCTTCTTTATTATCCTATGCAACATCTTTAACTAAGCTTCTCAAGGCTTCGTGGGTTTGAGGAATCACTCTGAAGCTCTCGTTGGCTACCAGTGACGTCAGTTAAATGTTATGAAGTGAAATTGCAAGATTAAACGAATACTTACCAAGTGTGAAATTTGATCATAATTTCACGAACATTTAACTGCGTCACTGAAGTAGTAAATGCCCTCCCTACCCAACCCTTTTGTGCTCCTGAAGTTCACTTTGAACTAGGGTGATGACGTATATGATGGCTGCTTCCTCAAACCTACTCTCTGAAGGACTGACGTGGGACGGGCACTGCGGGCATCTCGTTTACTACCTCAGTGACGCAGTTAAATGTTCGTGAAATTACGATCAAACTTCACACTTGGTAAGTATTTGTTTAATCTTACAATCATGAAATAGTTTGTGTGAGTGATGATTTTCTCTCATTTTTCTCGCTTAGAGGGACCATTAAGAAACATGATCCCCGCTACTACCGGGTTAACCGGGAGTTTCTTAAGCATCTATCCACTTCTGACCTTCTTTCTGATCGCCAGTATGGGTTCCGCAAGGGGCGTTCTACTGGTGATCTTCTTGCTTTCCTAATTGACTCTTGGTCATCCTCTCTTAGCCGTTTCAGTGAAACTTTTCTGTTAGACATATCAAAAGCCTTTGATAGGGTCTGGCACAAATCTTTGCTTTCCAAACTACCCTTTTACAGTTTCTATCCTTCTATCTGTACCTTTATCTCCAGTTTCCTCTCTGTCCGATCTATCTCTGCTGTGGTAGACGGTCACTGTTCTTCCCCTAAACCTATCAACAGTGGTGTTCCTCAGGGCTCTGTTCTATCTCCCACTCTCTTTCTGTTGTTCATTGATGATCTTTCCAAAGCGAACTATCCTATCCATTCTTATGCCGATGACTCTACTCTGCATTACTTCTTTTGATAGAAGGCCAACTCAACAGGAACTATACGATTCCAGGCTGGAGGCTGCAGAATGCTTAATCTCAGACCTTACTATCATTTCCGATTGAGGCAAGAATAACCTGGTATCCTTCAGTGCCTCAAAAACTCAATTTCTTCACCTATCAGCTCGACACAATCTTCCAAACGCCTATCCCCTATTCTTTGACAACACTCAGCTGTCACCTTCCCCTACACTAAACATCCTTGGTCTATCCTTAACTCAAAATCTCAACTGGAAACTCCATATCTCCTCTCTCACTAAATCAGCTTCCTCGAAGTTGGGCGTTCTGTATTGTCTCCGCCAGTTCTTCTCCCCTGCATAAATGCTGTCCATATACAGGGGCCTTGTCCGCCCTCGTATGGAGTATATATCTCATGTGTGGGGGTCTCCACTCACACAGCTCTCTTGGACAGAGTAGAGTCAAAGGCTCTTCGTCTCATCAACTTCCCTCCTCATACCGACAGTCATCTACCTCTTAAATTCCGCCACCATGTTGCCTCTCTTTCTATCTTCTATCGATATTTTCATGCTGATTGCTCTTCTGAACTTATTAACTGCATGGCTCACCCCCTCCCACGGCCCCGCTACACACGACTTCTACTCTAGCTCATCCCTATACTGTCCAAACCCCTTATGCAAGAGTTAACAAGCATCTTCACTCTTTCATCCCTTACACTGGTAAACTCTGGAACAGCCTTCCTTCGTCTGCATTTCCTCCTGCCTATGACAGCTCTGCACCTGAAATTGACTTCTCTCTTTTGGCCACTCTTTACTTTTGTCTGTTGTGGGAGTGGTGAGTAGCGGGCTTTTTTCCTGCACTCTTTTTGTTGCCCTTGAGCCGTCTCCTTTGTTAAGAACAAGAAAAAAAAAACTTTTGCCCAACTGCAAAGCTGAAAATAAAATGGAGGCCACTGCATCGTCGCCTCCACCATCTTTCTTCACGTGTATTGCTGAGCAACTGCTTGCATTTATGACCCTCTTTTATTACCATCTGATATTTTCATTCATTACTTTCAGTTAATATTAATATGTATGGTGAATATAAATAATAAATGCTATATATAGTAGATTATGTATCTTCAATTTTTTTCTTTTGGTAATTTTATACTTAATTTTTTCATGCCAAACTGTGTATAACTGAAACTGTGCATAAAAAAGCATGCATATGAAGGGACAACTGCAACTTGATTGCAACACTGCACAATGTTGCACAACATTTGGTGGCCATCTAATCAAACCAACACAGGGCAGCTTTCACTATTGTCAACAGAGAGATGAACACTTTACTGAATAAGCAGGAAAATGGCAGAAGTGAGCAAGGATGGTCAGCTACTGTGTACCCCATGGCCGAGTGACCCAAATCCACCGATGCACAGAGGTTTTGTGGGCATGATAGCCTGTCTGAAGTGGGTGATCGCAGGGTGTTGGGTGTATTACTTAAATGTCCTGCCGTACATAGAGCAGTGTTCCCGCACCTCCTACTCTCCCCCTGCCCCACCTCTGCCTTCCTGAGGTTGCCTTGCCCCAGCCCTGAGTTTGGTTGACCCTTTAGACATGCAACATTGTGTTGTATTATGAAATTGAGCTACCAAGTTTTGTTAAGACTTTAGCCAAACACCCCACCAGGTCGTTGCGTGGGAGATTGTGTTGATGGTGAGGGTAATGTAAAGAAAGAACACATCATATGAGTGGCCAGTGTCACCTTTGCTGCATCTTCTTACCTTCTGTGAATGTTTTGTTCAACTATGATTGCTGTTTCCAGTAAACAGTCGCCTATAGGAGCTGCTGCAGGAATACTGTGAGGGGGCTTTTGTTGTGTGATGCCATTTTGTTAGCCTACTGGCATCTGCTAGATCCAGTGATAAACTTGTATAGCAGACTGTAGTCCTACAGTGACTTGTGGCCCCAGCGTGAGTAGTAGTTACAGCGTGAGTTCCAAAGGCAACTAAGTGGGAAGGGTGGGTGGACTGGCCCAGCCCTTCCAACCTTCCCACTTCCTGTCTTACTCCAGCCCAGCTGGGCCGGCGTGTGAGGACAGCAGCAGGGGGGTGCAGGAAGCGTGGGAACTATGTGTAAACAAACCGCTGCTCTACCCACGGTGGGATGTTTGAAATGTCAACTCATTACTCAATCAAGTATCAATAATATTATTGGCCTGGTGATAAGTCAGAGTGGTCGTAAGTCACACACATCGTAACTCAAGAACGACCTGTGTTTCACCATTAAATTTTGGCCCATAACAGGGCTAAGCGTCTCATGACTGGCAGTGGTGTAATATATGTATTTACATTTTTACTTTCAAAACTTCAGAGATGGTTATTCCTTAAGCTTTACTTTCTCATCAGTTATTTAGTTGGCAATGAAGATTTCTATAATTTTACTGCAGGTAAGGTTTCTGTTATATTTTGGGAATTGGAAGGTACAAAATGAATCCACAGACATTGTATACAAGAATATAAACATGAGTAGGGTTCCTTGCTAGTCTGATATATATGTCACTAAGTAATTTAGAATAGATAACTTGCCCGCAGCAAGCGTCAAAATACCATACCAAAACATAAGACTACGTCAAAGAGAGATCTGTTGAATGCTCTCATTGCATCTACACAATATAACTTGCTGTATGCCAAGTTTTCCTGCAGTTCATCCCAATCATTCAATGAGGTTAACCTGCATACAGATGTCATGGGTTGTGGGCAGTGAGGGAGACAGTAATTATAATCCCTGCCAGGCAACTTGTCCAACAAACCTCACTTCCTTCCGAGAGTCGTTGCTGAGTGACTGTGGTAATTTTTGTTGTTTTAAGAAAAGATGACAAAATAATGGAAATAATAAAAAATGTTTTTTGTTTGTTCTTTAGAGCAAGTTGACTTTATTGGTGGGGTCTGGTGGTGGGCCCTAGCCTGTAATGATGCAGGCTAGTGTTTCATAGTGGCGCCATCTTGCTTGGCTCATGCTGCCCTTGGGAGCTCATCTTTGATACCTTGAAGAGGGTGAGGACAGGGGAAAGGCTTAGGAGATAAGTTGCCTAGCAGTGACTACAGTAGTTGTGACAGACTGGAAGTGCATCACTACACATCTACTTACGGAGCGAGCTTAGTGCGTGTGTATGTGCGTGCCCAGGGGTGAGGCAGGTGCATGAGGGGGAGGTGGGGGGGGAGCCACAGTGTGACAGAGCCCTCCAGTGTACCACCACTGTCACACACAGAGGAGTTCTTGTGGCAGTAGTAACACACTCCATAAAAACAAACTTCCCCTCCTGCAAAATCACTTCTTGTGCAATGCATTGTACAATAGAAGTAAAAAAAATTGCTACACTAAAAAAGCACTCCCTCTATACTAGAAAACAGCTGAGCTAAGAAGCATTACAACTACACTTAACAAAAAATCAACATTACTAAGCTAAACAGAATGACTGACACAAGCATAGCAATCATTTGGACTACAGCCATTTTGCTACCATATAACTCAAAAACTGATAAAACAATAATTAGTTCACATACTTATAATTTAACATAATGGTACTGGTAATAAGGTCAATGTATTAGTACAGCATATATATATATATATATATCTATATCTATATATATATCTATATATATATATATATATATATATATATATATATATATATATATATATATATATATATATATATATATATATATATATACCTTACTATCCCTATCTTCCCTGTCGTCCACACTATCCTCAGACCACACCACCGATGCCCATCCACCCCCACCCACACTAGTCGGGAGGCCAATAACACACATCCCTGTCTCCCCCTTCCCCCCTCAGCTCCTGCCCATACTACTCCCCCTTCCAAACCCTCCCACAGCCTCTCCCTGTCTTTACTCCCACACACCACACCCTTGTGTCTCACCCACAGCTATCACATCAATCCTTTCTGGAGTTTGTTTATCACCTCCCTTCTCTTCCCTTCCTCATTCATCCTATTCACATTCATACAAGCCACCTCCTCCCTCCTCCTCCTCCCCTTCCCTGGGACAGATGGAGACCACCCCTCCACCCATAGCCACTTTTTGTCCACCCCTGGAGGGGCCACTGGCAGCTGGCAGGGCTAGCGCAGTGCTCAGTCCTGGAGGGACAAAGGGCACCAGATTGTCCGGAACTGACACCACTGAACGATAAAATGGCAAAAAGATAAAAGATGAAAAAGGATTGAAAAAAAAGTCCCATTAAAACAAAGTACCAAAGGTATGCGCCCTCCCCTTCAGTTCCACCACAATAAAAATAAAATTATTACACCATAAAACACTATTAAAAAGGAAAAAATATGGTGTATTAACGAGGTCACCTCGTGAAGGCGAGGTAGGGCTTGACTGCCACAGATGCGTCAGTGGTGGTCCAGCGAGGTGCTGCAAGTTCCCAACAATCTGATGACTTAGCTTTGCTCAGTGGCACCTCTGTCCTCATTGGTTACGATACTATCACTGCTGAAGCTTACATAAGAAGTTTCTATTATTGAAGCCCAGCATTCTGCTGGCTATATTTGCTGCATCAGTGCTTTGCTGTGAGAACCTGCTGAGGGCTGACACAATTTTGACACCCAGGTCCTTGACACACCAAGCCCTTCTGAGTTTCATGGCACACATTTCATAATCAAATCTCTTAGTTTTTGCTCCAACTAAAAGAACCTGACACTTATCTACACCTATCATCCCTCATGTTTCCTGCCTAAATGGGGCCGTGAAGTCTCCATGATATAGAAAATAGTGATAGCCAAACAACAGAATTGATGGGATTTATTCTAATTAGTTCCTAGACCTCCCCAACTTACCGTATCTTGCTGATTCTTTCCCCCTTTTCTCTCACTTATAGAGGCAATAATAACATATGAGCAGCTAAGCATTCTAATAGTACTACAGCATACAGTAAAAACCTCAAATATCCTGAAATCACAAGCATCATGCAAAAATTTGGGCGGTCAATGACTGAAAAAATTCAAGAAAAATCATTGAAACGTTAAGAATATCAAACTCGCATAAGATTTGAAATACCTGCGCCGTGCTTTAACCACCTCCAGAGTGGGCCTGCCCTGCATTCAGCTGAGCCTTCTTTAGTCATGCAACGTTGTGCGTGGGCGTGGGATTGCCTTTATAATGGCAACGGCAACGCAGCTCCTCTAACAAGTTTTGCCCAAACCAAGACCAAGACCAAGCTGTGTCAGGGGTGTACAGTCAGCTGGACAGTGTAAACAAAGGGGTCAGTGTGTGTGGCCAGTGTCACCTCTGCTGCATCTTTTTATTTTGTACAAAAGTTTTGTTCAGCTGTAAGAGCAGCTGAGGGAATATTGTGAAGGTGTTTGTCGGACACAACCTTTCTTGCACTCGGCTGATCCACTGTTCTGTTGGACTCACCAAACCACCTGTGGGAGCTGTGTGGCTAACAGGTTAATGGTATGCAAGACTGACCTGCGTCCATTTACAACAGAGGTGACCCTGGCCGCCACACTCAGTGACTAAGATGTTTCCTTTGCTTTCAGACCGTCTCCTTGCCCCCCGCCCAGTGTCATGGTTCTCTGCGTCCTATTTCTGGCCGTCCGTTTTGTTTACAAACCAAATGGCAGATTGCTGTGAACATGTACAGATCCGTTTACGCAGCTGTTGGGTGTACATGGCTGTCACCCATGTGTTTTCAAGCCAGGATGGCAAAGTTTTATTCTTTCATATGAAAGCATCAATGAATCCAGTACAGCACTCTGTTTTGTAATAGGTGAAGTGAAGGACCAATAAATAGCCTTCATGCAGTGATTCATCAGTAGATTTACAGGAAATAGCATCTTGCTATTTTCAAAAAACAAAATTCTCTCACCCGACCAGCTGCATACACGGATCTGTGTTCATAGCAATCCGCCTCTTTGTTTGTGAACAAAACGAAGGCCAGAAATAGGAGGACGTGGAGAAACATGGCACCAATGTGGCTCACTCTTGTCCTTAGCCTTGGCGCTCACCACAAACCAATATGCACGCCCACAATACACAAGAAACGGCCGTGATGCTCAAAAAGTGTAGGTTTTTTATATGTAGGAAATTCATGATAGCCAACCCAGTGATATATGAGGGATCCCAGTATATCAAAGGGCAACTCCCATCAATCAGATCATGCTGAAATGTTATGCAAATCATCTAAGAGACTGTCTGTCTTCATCAGAGAGGATCAAATTACTAATCTTTGTGTTGTCAGCAAATTTACTACATAATGAGATTATCAAGTCCAACGTCAACATCATTAACCCTTTCATTGCTAAACGCTCACTTTCATTGCTAAACGCTCACAGCGAGCGTTAGGCATATTTGCTGGTGGTGCTAAATGCTCGCTACGAGCTCCACCCACACTCAAATCTCCCGCGTATGAAAGTGTTCCAACACTAATTCTCACAACACAGGATTGCCAATTGAGTGGATTCTTCACTAAATTTGGAGGAAAATCATATCAGGCTAGTGGGGCAAATCTACGAATGAGTAACTGGTGGATGTTCTTTTTTTTCTTTTTTTTTTTTTTTTTTACGTTGTTGCCTATTGCGCCGGTAGGCATCTTCCCGGTGGGGCCTGATGGTCGGCCCAAGGCTTCTTCCAGGTGGGGCCTGATGGTCGGCCCAGCCCGTTCTGGCGCAGGCGAGTGTTTATAGTGGCGCCATCTTGCATTGGCTCATGCTGCCCCCCGGAACTCGTTCTTGATTCGCTTGGATGGCTTCCTTTAGAGTCCGGGTTGATGGGTGGTCTTCAGGACAGCATGTGGGTAGTTTTAAGCCACTCGGCGGTGACTGAAAAATCCGAGTGGTAGCGTGAGGATTCGAACCCGCGTCGTCCATCACGCGGCGAATGTGGGTCCAGTACGCTATCACTTCAGCCACCGCCTACCCAAAGTAGCGGCATTTTTGCATAGCTTCACCTATCACCTGACTGATTCTTTGACCAAATAGTTGTAAATATTGTAGTTGGCAATACTCCCTTGCCAGAATCTGAAGGAGAGATGTCCGCAGTTCCCTCAATATGGCTGATCATCCCCCATGCACCGACGTAAGTGTTAACAATCAACACTCCCTGAACGTGCATGTACATTTGCAAGAGAGGCATACATAACCGACTCCTATAGATCTGGGCCTCCTCTTTCCAATGGTGTTTTTGGTTTTTAGCTGTGATGAATAGTTTTTGAGATACAGAGGTTAAAAGAGACTCCCAATTGGGCAGCCTGACTGCGCCTGAGGGGATAGTCGCCTCCCGTCCTGCGCGCAAGGAGAGGGTTAATGTGGGGCCAAGAGCTGAAGAGGGACACCACTATAGTCTATTGACTCTAATTTGAGCCCTGTGGCTTGGCCCGGGGAACACCCTACTGTTTGCACATCTAGCGATGACTTGCGCATGGCGATCTGTCTCACTGTTAATCTGTACATTATCTATTTATGGAATATATATATATATATATATATATATATATATATATATATATATATATATATATATATATATATATATATATATATATATATATATATATATATATATATATATATATATATATATATATATATATATATATATATATATATATATATATATATATATATATATATATATATATATATATATATATATATACAGTCATCCTCATTGTCGGGTATTTTGTCTCGGACTTCGCGATGATGCTTAAACATGAACGGGACTATAACCCTATGGGAAAATATGCATTTGGGGAAGTCACCTCTGACACGCCATATAAAACATGTTTTTTTCGTTCTTTTTAATGACTGAAATGAGACAAGACCTTGTTAGACAACAACACAGAAGACCCAAAAGTAGCCCAATTTGCGATAAGTAGCCCAATCTGGCAACACTGCAGTGTGGCGGCGCGTGAATTTTTTTTTTTTTAGGATAATGTTGCTATGAGAAAATCTCGACCAATAGCAGTCGTCCCTGAGTGAGCTGCTGGCCAATAGGAAAGCATGACGTCACAGTCTAACCGTGACGTCACTCAGGAGCAACCTAAAGGCGGTGTCACACTAGCACTTTTTCCGTCAACTTTTTCCGCCGTTTTTCTGAAAATCGTCGATATCTTGGCTGCGGCCTGTCACACACAAACGGTGTTTCGTCTGAAACTTTCCGTCGGCACAGACCATGGGAATGTAAACAAACATGGACTCCACGCTGCGGCAAAGATACGCTGCTCTGAACCTAATACTGTGTATTGTGAGACTTAGACAGCTAAACAAGCCAAAAGCGTGCATGGATGCGCTCATGGTTGGCTCGTCGGGAAAGAGAAAGTGTGTACCACAGGCTGTTAAAAGAGCTGAGTTTAGAGGATCATGAGACTCTGAAGAATTGGATCAGGTTGGACAAGAGCCAGTACCACAGACTTCTGGAGTTAGTGACACCTCTCATTGCCAGAAGTGACACCAGGATGAGGAAGGCTGTCACTGCAGGAGAGCGTTTGAGACAGGTTGAGGCCACGCGGAAAGTCTCGGTCTTGGTCTTGGAAATGTAAACAAAGGCGGAAATTTGCAGGTGGAACGATCCTGATCGTCTGACAAATTCATGCGATAAGTTCATGCAGAACGATGAACAATCGACGGAAATGGCATTAATCGACGGAAAAAGTGCTAGTGTGACAACGCCTTAACGTCCATTGCCCCGCCTCCTCCTCTCCTTCCCCCTCCTCTCTGCCTCCTCTCCTCCCTCCTCTCTGCCTCCTCCCTCCCCTCCTCTCTGCCTCCTCCCTCCCTCCTCTGCCTTCCTCCTCTCCCTTCCCCTCCTCTCTGCCTCCCTCCCTCCTCTCTACCTTCCTATTTAGCGTCAATGCATCCGCAGATACGCGAAACTGGGGCACAGATAAGCGGGGGTGGTCACAATTAGTTGACCGTGAATACGAAACCGCGATGGGTGAGACCATGAGCAATGGGGTGACTGTATATATATATATATATATATATATATATATATATATATATATATATATATATATATATATATATATATAAGACAACGACTCTGTCTCTGTGTAAACCTTCCATTTCACTTGGCAACGTGGCTTCCGCCACCACGGAAGACTCACGTAGGTCTCACTCGCGTCCTGCACAACCAAGCAAAATATATTATATATAAGGTATATAAGAGAGAGGGGGGGGGGGGGGTAGCGAGCTCCTCTGAGGAGAGTGATGGGGTGATGTGACAATAGCGCGGCTCAGGGGAGCCGTGCCTAAAGACTCAAGTTATATTCGATAGACTATAGTGGCAGACACCCACTCTGAGGCAACTCCATTGATCACCACTCCCTGCTGTCTGTTGCTCAGCCAATCAGTGATCCCTTGGTGTACTAGACCTTTAATACTTACCTTGCTGCTTCATTTTCTAAAGTATTTCATGGTGTGGAACTTCTTTATCAAATGCTTTCTGGGAATCAAGATAGACTAAATCCGAGAGAGAGAGAGAGAGAGAGAGAGAGAGAGAGAGAGAGAGAGAGAGAGAGAGAGAGAGAGAGAGAGAGAGAGAGAGAGAGAGAGAGAGAGAGAGAGAGAGAGAGAGAGAGAGAGAGAGAGAGAGAGAGAGAGAGAGAGAGAGAGAGAGAGAGAGCAAGGGGCAGGGGGTGCCAAGGTGTAAGTGAATCAGCTGGTTTGGGTGTGGAGTGTGTTGGGGGAGGGATGGTGTCAGGCAGGCAAGGATGCTGGAGCATTCTCTAGATGCCTTGAGGGTAGGGGTGTGGTGCTGCTGGGCGCTGGTGGGATATAAATGCACACAGTCGTGCAGCGCAGGTATTTTAAATCTTACACTGGTTGGATTTTAAGTATCTTTAATTGATTTCCTAAAAAATTTTTTTTTTTTTTTTTTTTGGGGGGGGGCTGGCCAGATTCTTGCTGGATACTTGGGGCTTCCAGATACCTTGAGGATGGATGGGCAGTGCTTTTAGTAGTAGAAGTAGTAGTACAAATAAATAGAAAAGTAGTGTCTATGAACAAGCCAACCCCTTAATTGTGATTTTGGAAACATTAGAAAGACTGACTTATATCCATGTTTATACAGTATTAATAGATATTTTATGTGGCTACTTGAATCATTTAGCACCAGTAGTAAGGACAGAGACCACAGCAAGCAGAGAATATAATCCCCAGTTCACTATTCATGCAAGAATACCATCATTCAAAGCACAGGTATCTGTACCTCTCCTTTTGAAGAAGGTGGCCGCAAGTTCCTTGGAAGCCACTGAGAGGAGGTGCTTCCTTGGAGACACTCGGCGCCCAACAGCAATTGGCACCATGGGCAGGGCTAACAGGCGACTCAGGTGGAAGGCTGCCACCTCCCCGTTGTGTCTGTCTGCACCAGCATACACTTCTCCTTCTATCAGTTCAGCTCGGGAGTATCTGAGGCAGTGGGCACATTGGCTATATTACAAGATCAAAGATTGTTGGCAGCGTAATGTTGGGTAACTATGGGGCTGGCATGACTCATAACATAATTTACTAAACCACTCTTTTATGTCTTTGAGGATATATGGGGATTTTCAAGCTTCACTTATTATCAAATGTACTATCCAAGTCACAAAATACATCAATTTTCATAATATCAATGGCAATGGAGTGAACAAGCTTTGCAAAAATGGTGGTCTTAGGCAAATGGCAAAACCAAGACCAAGACCTGCCGAGCAGAGACACTAAAAACAAAGGAAACTTTGTAGTTAACGAGTGTGCCCAATGTCACCTCTGTTGCAACTGGATGTAGGGCAGACTGCATCCAGTTGATCTGCTAGCCACACAACACTCCTCAATGGCCAATAGAAAATGTCACAGTGGCTTTCTCTAATCCTTCCAGGGACTTCTGGCACCTAGTCAAATATATCTCACAATTTCACTTCATCTTTCCCACCACTCCTTAATCCTGAAGGCAGAACTGCTGTAACATGTCACATCTGTCTCTAAGGCTGAACTCTTCACTCAAACTTTCTCTAAAAGCTCCACTCTGGACATTTCAGGGCATATTCCTCCTATTCATCCCCCCTATGACTCCACTATGCCTGATATTGAGTTTCTTAAGAATGATGTTTTCTATGCCCTCTCTGGCCTCAACCCTCAGAAGGCTTATGGGCCTGATGGAGTGCCTCCTATTGTCCTTAAAAAATGTACTTCCATGCTGACACCCTGTCTGGTCAAACTCTTTTGCCTCTGCCTATCAACATCTACCTTTCCTTCCTGTTGGAAGTACGCCTTCGTACAGCCTGTGCCTAAGAAGGGTGACCGTTCCAATCCCTCAAACTACTGTCCTATAGCTTTACTCTCCTGTCTATCTAAAGCTTTTGAATCAATCCTTAACTGGAAAATTCTCCAGCATCTATCCACTTCTGACCTTCCGATCGCCAGTATGTGTTCCGCAAGGGGCGTTCTACTGGTGATCTTCTTGCCTTCCTGACTGACTCCTGGTCATCCTCTCTTAACCGTTTCAGTGAAACTTTTGCTGTTGCCCTAGACATCTTGAATGCTTTTGACAGAGTCTGGCACAAATCTTCACTTTCTAAACTACTCTCTTATGGATTCTATCCCTCTCTCTGTACCTTTATCTCCAGTTCCCTTTCTGGTCAATCTATCTCCGCTGTGGTAGACGGTCACTGTTCTTTCCCTAAACCTATCAACAGTGGTGTCTCGTATGGCTCTGTCCTATCTTCCACTCTCTTTCTGTTGTTTTTCTTTCCTAAACAAACTGTCCTATCCACTCCTTTGCTGATGACTTTACTCTGCATTACTCAACATGTTTCAATGAAACACCCTCCTTACAGGAATTACAGGACTCTAGTCTGGATGCTGCAGAATGCTTAATCTCAGACCTTGCTATCAACTCTGAATGGGGCAGGAAGAACTTAGTGTCCGTCAATGCCTCAAAAACTCAGTTTCTTCACCTGTCAACTCGACACAATCTTCCAAACACCTATCTCCTATTCTTCGATAACACAGCTGTCACCTTATTCTACAGTATGCATTCTTGGTCTGCCCTTACTGCAAAATCTTAACTGGAATCTTCATACTCCTCTTTTGCTAAATCAGCTTCCTTTAGGTTGGTCGTTCTGTATCATCTCTGCCAGTTCTTTTTCCCTCCCAGATGCTGTCCATATACATGGGCCTTGTCTGCCCTGTATGGAGTGTGCATCTCTTGTGAGTGGGCGCTTTTCGTCTCATCAACTCCCCTCCTCTAAGTACCAGTTTTTTACCTCTTAAATTCTGCTGCAATGTTGCATCTCTTTTTGTCTTCTATCTATGTTTTCATGCTGACTGCTCTTCTGAACTCGCTAACTGCATGCCTCCCCCCCTCCCACGGCCCCTCTTTACTTGGCTTTCTACTCTTGCTCATCCTTATTCTATCCAAATCCCTTATGCAAGAGTTAACCAGCATGTTCATTGTTTTTTCCCTTCACTAGTAAAATCTGGAATAGCCTTCCTTTGTCTGTATTTCCCCCTGTGCACAACTTGAACGCTTTCTAGAGGAAAATATCAAGAGGCCTCTCCACCTGAATTAGACCTCTCTTCTGGCCTCTCCTTCTGTTTTCTTTTGTTGGAGCAACGCTTGGCAGGCTCTTTTGTTGTTTTCTTTGTTTTTGCCCTTGAGCTGCCTCCCTTGCTGTAAAAAAAATAATAAATAAATAAATAATAACAAATAAACAAAGTGAGCTGTCCCTGTCTCCTCCTCTCCATGCTGCCAAAAAAAGCAACCACAGTTGTCGTTCATCAATATTATAACAAATTACGCAAAAAATGCCATAAAACAATAAATAGGATATACAATTTGAGAAAAAAAAATGGGCCTGGCCTTTAACTACGCAGCCATTTAAAAGGACAGGGGTGTGTTCTACACCAGCCAGTGGGTAGACTTGTTGCCTTGAGGGGTGACTAGATAACTCAAATACTTTCAAAAGATTTTTTTTCCACTGGAATCCGAGTACGACAACCTTGAACCACACACTCATCCCGCCTGTAATGAAAGGGTTGAGGAAAAAAGTGGTTTGGGGAAAGGAAAACAACCAGTGTAACATTTTCATTTCCAATATTTTGTTTTGTGTTGTTTTTTGTTTTTGTTGTTGTTGTTGTATGTTTTCATACATAATGTGTGCACTTTCATCTTGAAACAAGATTTATTTTGTATTTTTAATAAAGGTTCTACTTATGATAACAATGAAATTATAAAACCTTGAGGTTGCACAAACTTCAACCCTTCGCTACAGCCGGGCCGAGAGCGCGGTTCACATCATATCCAGATATGCAGTGCAACAATTTTGAAATGTAACCACCAAATACATGTACAGTAGAGCCCCACTTAGCGTGAGATCAATTAGCGCGAACCGCAATTAGCGCGAGCCACCATCTACCAAGAAAAAATTAATTAGCGTGAAAGCCTCAGTTAGCGTGAGCAACCACCACGACTGAATTTTGAAAATTGCGCTAAGCCGCCATGATGCGCGGCACAAGCCGCCATGATGCGCGGCACAAGCCGTCATGATGCGCGGCACAAGCCGCCATGATGCGTGGCACAAGCCGTGAGAGCCCTTACTTTAGCAGATGATGCCATGTTGATACAGGGCAAGTGCTGTGGATGTGGATACTAGCAACTGACCTTGGCCATGTGACGCACACCTGGAAAATTTGGATTTGCCGGTTGTCTAAGCTGCCACCAACGCGGTGGGAAGAAAAGGGTTCAGTGTGACACCAGGTTACGGTGAAACGACAACTCGCTCCCGGATGGGCGCACGGGCGTTGACAATAGCCACAACGGTTAGAAGAAAACGGCCAGTGTGATACTGCCTTAAGGCAGTGAGGCCGCTGACTGGGTGAACGCTGGCGATGATGTCATCGGACTCCCAGCGAATCACAAGCATGTTTTCAGAGCTCAGCCATTCTTCTTGACTCAGAAGAATGGTGGAGGCATCTGGCATCCGTACACACTCTCATTCGTCTCCAGCGCGCAGCCTACCGAAGGCCACAGATCATCTTCAACTTTTGTTCGGAATACATCTGTCACGTCTCGTGACGCGTCAAGCAGTTCCTCTGCTCCGGGTGGAAGTAGAGCGCGGGCGAGTCAAAGTGACAGTGACTCTGATGACTGATATGGCAGACACTGACAGAGGAGGAAGGGGCAAATAGGGGGGGGGGAGAGAGAGAGAGAGAGAGAGAGAGAGAGAGAGAGAGAGAGAGTGGGGGGTGCTTCCACACGACGGGTCACGGCCACGAGAAAATGCGCAATATTTTCGACTGTCATAACTTTTTATTATTATTAGGAGAGAAGTTTTATTACACCACCATATATACTACATTAATATACAATTATTGCAAAGAAGAAAGACACCATTTCCACCTCTTTTAAATGCCTAAATTTTCCCCGTGCACAGCATCCAGAGAAATATCTTGCCACCCGTACTCTAAGGGTTAAATGATGAGAATTTTTTCCACTTTTGTTGGTGTATCTAACATTATATTTTTTTTCTGACAATTGTCCCTTGATTGAAAAGAAAACTTCAGATGAAAAAGTTGCGCTTCAGCTCCTCTTTCCAATGCTGTATTGTTTATTAAAATCGGTCAAATAGCGGCGAAGTTATTGCAGAAAAAAATGAAACTCATCCCATTTTCTAAGGAGAGGTAAAGTCTGTGGGGGCTTAAAGCATTCACCCTTTAAACCTAGATGCCTTCCTGGTTGGTATTCTTTACTGAATTTCAGTTTTTTCTTTGTTGTGAAGGACTTTGTGTGTCTGATGGCTTCCTTTTCTTGGAAATCCTGGTCACGAGCCAATGTGCGACACTTACCTCTGGCTCCTCTGGGGTGACTGATGTATGTGTCAGCTCTGCTGCCTCCAAGGCCATCGCAGATGCTAGTTTGCCTCAAGATGCCATACGAATATTCTTTAAGGCCATTTTCTGTGCTGAAACATGACGATGTATGCACTTGAGTATGAATATAGGAAGCTTTTATTTTTTTATGTCCCAGCCTTTAGCCCTCTCGTGCACAGTAAGTTTCCAGTAAGTTTCTCTTCCACTCACCATGCATCTCTCAGGCCTGACCAGCCTTTTTTTGCGGCCGCGAAACTCTATATTCCAATACGTATTTTACCATCACAGATATATCATACCCCAATAAATTTGGTATCAATGGCTTCATAAAGACTTATACTAGAACATGCGCAAATAAAAATAGAGGAAAAATTATATATAAACAATAGAAACTCGTTTCAAGTCTCCGTATAGAGTATTGTAGACAATAAATCCTAAGTACCAACTCTTCCCCACTTGCTATCTCAAAATTTTGTGGGCCAACTTTTTTAGCCGAATATATGTTTCGAAGCGGAATTTAGTGAGGATTCTTATGGTATCCTCAAAATCTTCATACGCCTATTAGTTCCTGAGTTACACTGAGAAAACTGTATTTTTTCCTCTCCCGTCAGAGTGGGCTAAAAACTAAAAATCACTCCACGCTCCTCATTTATGCTCCTTAGAAAGGTTGCCATATGTTACCATTAAGAAACTTATACCAACAAATGACACTCCAAATTTGAAGCACTTCCACCGAAAACTTCATTTTTAATCATTTCTTTAACTTTTATGATGCATTTCCCGTCATTGTGCGCCAGGACCTTTTACCTTTGATGACGCGTTTAGCGAGAGGGTTAGCATCAGTAGGCTTTCTTGAGGGGCCTGGATGGTAGTCAGCCCCAGCCCGTCATGGCGCAGGCGTTTCATAGTAACGTGATTGAGGAGCGGAAGAGGGCAGGGGGAATTCAGCCATAACTCTGTCATTTTTGCTTATTTCTTCATAATATTTTGCCACAAGCTAGCTGAGGTGTGTACAAAGATGTGATTTTTTCAATTTTATCAATTTTTTTGAAAAATCCACAGCGAACCCTCTCTTTAAGCCATAAAAATAACATAATCATTATGTATTGTATATCAGCATAGAGGGAATTAAATGATGCACAAAGAAAAATATGACTTCAATGATAATTTTAAGGTGGATACATACAAGTATACTGCGGTGCCGTGTTGATCACGTACTCACTGACTTTTACTCCCTAATTTTAGTAGTGATGGGTCGACAGGCTTGTGGGGAGAGGAGCAGGAGAGGGAAGAAATAGAGTGTGGAGCAGAAAATATCAATTCACACAAGCATGGACATGTGGCTGAGGGGCACTGGGGGCAAGGACGTGTTATCTCCGTGTACTGGCCTGATATGGAAAGCCTATTTCTCGTACCAATATTTTTGTCAGTTGTTGTTTGTTTGTGTGTGTGTGTGTGTGTGTGTGTGTGTGTGTGTGTGTGTGTGTGTTTACCTATCTGTAGTATACAGGGTCTGAGCTCAAGCTCAGACAGTCCTGTCTCCCAATCTGTATTTGTCCAACTTTTCCTTCATTTCATGGACACTGCTCACTTCAACAATGTCTTTGTTTAGTCCATTCCGTGTATCCACACTCCTGTATGGAAAACTGAACTTCATTATGTCTTTCAAACAAGTCCCCTCCCTCAATTTCTTGCTGTGTCCTCTTAGTTGCTTCCTCCCTTCCATCTCGATTAAATCACTTCTGCCCAACACGTCCATTCCACTTGTGTTCCTGTACAATGCTATCGGGTCTCCACTTTCTCTTCTTTCTTCCAGTGTTGGTGAGCCCAGTTCCTCCATTCTGGTCTCATATGACAGACTTGATAGTTCTGGCACCACCTTAATATCAATCCTTTGAATCCTTTCAAGTTTCCTTGTGTCCTTTTTCTTGTGTGGTGACCAGACAACTGCTGCATACTCTAACCTTGGTCTAATCAATGTTGTTATTGTTTTCTTTACCAAGTCCCCATCTAAGTAGTGAAATGCCACTCTAATATTTTGCAGCAATCTCTATGGTTCTCCGAATATCTTGTTTATGTGCTTCTCAAGTGTCAGTGTATCTTGTATTATGATTCCTAAGTCTTTTTTTTCCTCCCATCCATCCTACACACTCCACTTGGTCTATTTTTACTCTTGTCCATTATCATTGTGTGACTTTTCATTGAACCCTATTTCCCTTTCTTTACTCCATTCATGTATTTCATTTAAATCTTCCTGCAGTTTATTACGGTGGCCGGTCAACTCAACCCTTGACCAACTCAACTCAGCGGTCAATTCAACCCGGTCAACTCAACCCCAGTCAACTCAGCGGTCAATTCAACTCGGTCAGTTCAGCGGTCAACTCAACCCGGTCAACTCAACCTTGTCAATTCAACCCGGTCAACTCAACCCCGGTCCCGGTTAACTCAACCCGGTCAGTTCAACCTCGGTCATCTCAACCCCGGTCAACTCAAGCGGTCAACTCAACCTATGACCAACTCAACCCGGTCAATTCAGCGGTCAACTCAACCCCGGTCAATTCAACCCCGGTCAACTCAACCCCGGTCAGTTCAACCCCGGTCAACTCAACCCCAGTCAACTCAACCTTGGTCAATTCAACCCCGGTCAACTCAACCCCGGTCAACTCACTGAAGCCAGCTGTCAACTCAACCCAGGCACTGAAGCCAAGGTCAGCATCCCAGGTCATCTCAACCCCGGTCAGCATCCCACCCAGGTCAACTCAAGCAGCAGCAACTGAACCAGGTCAACTCAACCCCGGTCAATTCAACCCAGCCAAGGTCAGCATCAACCCCAGGTCAACTCAAGGTCAGTTCAACCCCGGTCAACTCAACCAAGGTCAGCATCAACCCAGGCAATTCAACCAAGGTCAGCATCCAACCCAGGCACTGAAGCCAAGGTCAGCATCCCACCCAGGCACTGAAGCCAAGGTCAGCATCCCACCCAGGCACTGAAGCCAAGGTCAGCATCCCACCCAGGCACTGAAGCCAAGGTCAGCATCCCACCCAGGCAATAAAGCCAAGGTCAGCATCCAACCCAGGCACTGAAGCCAAGGTCAGCATCCCACCCAGGCAGTAAAGCCAAGGTCAGCGTCACACCCAGGCAATCCTTGCATGATTTAGGAAGACGTGGTGTGAAATAATTGGTAGGCAGTAAAAAAAAATCACTCTATACAATAAAAATTAATAAAGCGTCTGCATCATATGACCATAAGGGTTCAACTGGTGCTCAGTGAATATCCTAAATTCTACTGCATATGAGCAACTGCCCTGAGATACCTTAGCTTATCTTCTTCGTTTCTGTAACCTGCAACTTTTGCAGCAAGCCTGTTGGCCAAATTTACATATTTGTTTCTTGGTCTCTCTAAGTTTTGGACTTCAGCATTTTGTACAGTCAAGCGATGAACAGCAATATCACGCCGTAAGCCGTTTAGGAGAGTCCAGACTGTTGGATGAGCACAAAGAAACATTGACTTAATAGAATTGTGGAATCCCTCAACACAGTTGGTTGTTTTAGGAGCACAAGCGATAGCATCTTCATAATGATTCCACAATTCTGGCAAAAATCTGGGATTTCTGTATTGTCTTCTTATTCGCGGCCCACGAATGTAGGTGGACTCAAAGTAGGTAAGAAGATGAAAGTGATTTTACTAGCATTTGAAAGTTTCCATCTGTTTCATACCTGACTTTCAATCCAAGCTCTGTTACTCTTCTTATAACAGACTGTGAAAGATGAAAAAAGCAGCATGATACAACTGATGTAGGAAATTCATTTTTGAAAGCATTGATTGCAGCCATTTCAAAGTCAAGGAGAATTCTTTCTGGCATGAAGTCTGGAACCAGTTCTTTAAGTATCTGAATCATTCTAGTATAGGTTCCTTCTGTCTTGTTTGTCAGCAAAAAATATATGAATGGAGGATAGCTGTTTCCAACTTTGCAGTGGACTGTATATAGCTGAAAAAACAGCGTGGGAACAATTTCAAATGTACCATCCCCCAACCATAGTGTGCTCTGTGCGTAACGTAGAACATCATGATTACCAATGGCCAGAATCCTCTCATTATCATCTTGACCAGAATCATACATTATAATGTCCTCATACTCAGCAGGAATTTCAAAATTTATGTTTCGAGGGTTAGGGGTTACTGCATTTGTCTTCTTTTTCTCCTGCCGCATAGTTCTTTCCATGCATGATCTTTTTGGAAGTCGTGCTAAAACATCGTTTTCTAAATCACGTAGCTGCTCACCAAGGATAGTTCTTGTGGCAACATGGGAAGAAGCTGCTTCTTTGACTTTAGCAACTAATGCATTTGCCTGAGTTTGAATAGTGTCACCAACATGAGAATGCTCGCCTGGCTGTACTACAACATTATTTCCTTGAGTGGCAACTGTTGAAGGACATTTGATCTTAAAATAATGTCTGCATCTCCAGTATCTCTGTCCCTGTAGGTTACTCTTTAAAAAGATATTCATGCCCCATGTATTGAAGGACAGTTCCCCCTCTCTCTGATTTAGAAAATACAATTTGAAGGTTATTGCCATCCATGACTGTGATGGTGGAACAACTGAAGAAGGGAATGAAATGTACATGCGCTTCCGCCTGAATATCGTGAAGTACTGGTCACTGGCTGCCGGTTATGGTGTATAACGGTGAGTGAAGACTCGCCGAGCAAAAAGTGACTTATTGGCGACTGGCGAACAACACTAGCCCGGCTTGATTCTTTACCTATGATAGTCTCACGCTCGCGATGCAATTAATCACGACAACCACAAGTCTCTGCAGATACTTTCTGAGGTGCAAGTACACTCGCATAGAGGATGTCACACTTTTCAGAATGCTTAGTCAGGTGGCGGTATCTGGCAACTATACCACGGCGTCGCATTCACTGGTGATGGTAGTGATGAGTATCTATGTGTAATGTGCGTGTGTGACCGTGAAATCATAGTATTATATAATATTATACTACATTATAACATAATGCAGTTAAAAATATACCAAATTATGTGAAGTCAGTTTAGAAATGCGATAATGAATGTCTTCTACGTATGATGATGACGACGATCGAGGTAAACAACATCACGATCGCAGTGCGAAATACTTTACTTGTCAAACTCTGACAACACTGAGTGTAAAGTTTTCTTCACTTGCAATGCTGTCCTTCACAGTGCCTCGGCAGACAATGACAACCGTAATCATATATATAACCCTCACCAGCAAACAGCAAATAGGCATAATTGGGGCCTCTTTAACTCGTAGCCTTCCGTCACTATAAAGCCTCAAAGACAATACAGGAGAGATCATAAAAGACTCTAAAATAATGTATCCGTGAAGAATATGTAATATTTAAGTACAAATACGTGTGAGTGTGGGTGGTGTGTGCGGCCGTCGCTGACTGGCCGACCCATGATCATATGATGGCCGACCCTTCCTTGTCTTGTCGCTGATCGACATCTCCGGCCCCACTCTGCGCTCGCCATAGCCTATAAACTCTCTCTCTCTCTCTCTCTCTCTCTCTCTCTCTCTCTCTCTCTCTCTCTCTCTCTCTCTCTCTCTATTTTCTTTTACTCTTAAATAATTATACGCTTCCACAGTCATATACGTGACAGCTCAACTGTTGAACGTTCTAGAACTTGAGTCTGCCAAACTTAAGCTAATTATAGAATCAGCTTAATTAATAAAGACCTACCCAACCTCCATACGGTAGCAATTCCGAACAGCCCAGCTGCCAATGCCATTGAGAAATCTAATAAATAAAAGGATTTATTTTAACTCAAATCAGTAGATAAAAGTTTCCTTTATTTCAGCTGCATCAGTTTTATCAGACATCAAATTAATATATAATTCGTCTTCCTCTTCAATTAAGAATAACTAATGGTAGACTCAAATTTGTCGTTTATTTCACAACACACACACACATCTCTCTCTCTCTCTCTCTCTCTCTCTCTCTCTCTCTCTCTCTCTCACACAAATGCTCTCGAGGTATACACACACACACACACACACACAAGTCTTTATATCTTCTCTATTATATTAATATTGTCTCTCTCTCTCTCTCTCTCTCTCTCTCTCTCTCTCTCTCTCTCTCTCTCTCAAACACATGCACTCGATGGCTACACACACACACACACACACACAAGGCTGCATATATGCACTCGAATATTCAAATATTCTCTCTCTCTCTCTCTCTCTCTCTCTCTCTCTCTCTCATACACATGCACTCGATGGGAAAGGGTTGGGGAAGGTTTAATGAAGCGTTGGGGAAAGGTTGGGGAAGTGTTGGGAAGGTTGGGAAAGGGTAGGGGAAGGATTGGGTAAGGGATGGGAGGGGGTTAGGGAAGGTTTGCGGAAGGGTTGTCGAAGGGTTGGGAAAGCATTGGGAAAGGGTTGGGGAATGATTCCGGAAGGGTTGGGAAGGATTTGGGAAGGGCTAGAAAAGGGTTAGAAAGGGTTAGGGAAAGCTTGGGGAAAGGTTAGGAAAGGTTAGGGAGAGGTTGGAAAAGTTATGAAGGGTTGGGGAAGGGTTAGGGATGGGTTAGGGAAGGGTTAGTGAAGGATTAGGAAAGAGTTAGGAAGGGTTGGGGAAGGGTTAGGAAGGGATAGATAAGGGTTGCGGAGGGATTGGGATATAAATAGGAAGGGTTAGAAAAGCATTGTAGAAGAGTTAGGAAGGGTTAGAAAGGGTTACTAAGCGATAGGGAAGAGTTCGGTAAGGGTTGAGAAGGGTTAGGAAGAGTTGGCACGGGGTTAGGAAGGGTTGGCGAGAGCGCTGACGTTGGATGGGGTGGGGAGGAAGGTGGGGCTGGAGGTAGAGAGACATGACGTGGACACGTAGGTACACTCACCTGCAGTCTTCACCCATTTCCATAGGAACCCGGGCGAAGCCGGGTATCATTGCTAGTAATGATAATAAAAATATATGAAAATAACCCGACAGTTTAGTAGTAAATAAACATTACAGCACACATATTCGTCTTCGACTCTTCAGCTCTCAAATATTTTCATCGTATCAAATTTTCAAGCTCAATTCTGAAATCTGCATGCTTTTCTGCTTCGTTGGTAGACTAAGTATCAAAACGATAACACTTAGTGATGAACATGAAGGATGTTGCTGAAACCATCAAATGGAAGGCGGATTGACTGGTTGAATTGACCGGGGTTGATTTCACCGGGGTTGAGTTGACCAGGGTTGAATTGACCGGGGTTGAATTGACCGGGGTTGAGATGACCGGGGTTGAAGTGACCCGGGTTGAAATGACCGGTTGAGTTGACCGGGGATGAGTTGACCGGGGATGAATTGACCGGGGTTGAGTTGACCGGGGTTGAATTGACCGGGGTTGAGTTGACCGGGGTTGAATTGACCGGGGTTGAGTTGACCGGGGTTGAGTTGACCGGGGTTGAATTGACCGGGGTTGAGTTGACCGGGGTTGAATTGACCGGGGTTGAGTTGACTGGGGTTGAGTTGACAGGGGTTGAGTTGACCAGGGTTGAATTGACCATAGGTTGAGTTAGTCATGAGTTGAGTTGACCGAGGTTGAGTTGACCGGGGTTGAGATGACCGAGGTTGAACGGACCAGGGTTGAGTTGACCGGGGTTGAACTGACCAAAGGTTGAATTGACATGGAACCGTTTATTACAATCATCCTCATTTCTTATTTTTCTAAGCAGTTTGGCATCATCTGCAAACATACTCATGTAACTCTACTTTTTACAGCATATCCTTTATATATAATACCCTTGCGAGTTTCGCGCTATACGAGTTTCACGATCCTTGAGTTTCACGCTTAGTCCTAAAGTCTTACCATCCCAACTTTCACGCATCATTGCCCCAAGTTTCATGCTTAGTCCGAAAGTCTTACCATCCCGACTTTCGCGCATTACTGCCCTAAGTTTCGTGCTTAGGGCCATATTACAAGTCAAACCTGAGAAGTTTTGGGTCCCTACAAGCGTTGGTTTAGGGGCCGTACTACAAGTCCAATCTGAGAAGTTTCGGGTCCCTACAGAGATTGGGATGAATAACTCTGTAGGGACCCAAAGCTTCTTGGGTTTGACTTGTAATACAGCCCCTAAACCAACCTTTGAAGGGACCTGAAACTTCTTGGGTTTGCCTTGTAATACGGCCTTAGTCCTAAAGTTTTACCATCCCGACTTTCGCGCATTACTGCCCTAAGTTTCGTGCTGCTTTGACATGCACAGATCACGTCTACCTACTGTCGGCATCATGCACACTTCCTTAAGGCGGTGTCACACTCGCCATTTTCCTCCAACCATTGGGGCTACTGGCAACTGCAATTGCCCATACACCCAACCAGGAGCAACTTGTCTGTTGTCAATATGGATGGAAACGGTTGGGAATACGAGCAACTGCGCGGCTGTATGTAAACAAACAGACGACAGCAGTGGCTGAGGAGTGAGGAGCAGTGGAAGATGGCCCACCAAGACTAGTAATGTGGACTGGCAGAGCTGCTTTGTTTACTATTTAATTGACAATATAAGAGAACACCCCATGCTGTGGAACCACAGCTCAAAAATCTCTTCTCCATTCTATGGAAATTGTAAAAGGAATCCGTCTTCACAGCACAGTTCTCTGACGAGGTTTGGGTAAACACACCTGTCCTTCCGTCTTTCAAACCATGATCGTGCCCACAACCCCTTCTTCCTTTCATTTAACTGCAGCAATAAGTCCATAACTTGGGTAATGGCAGCACAAGCCGCACTTTAGCAGATGGTGCCATGTCGATACAGGGCGACCGGCTTTGTTTATGTTGTGAATACAGGCAACTGACCTTGCCCATGTGTGACACACACCTGGAAAAGCTAGAGTTGCTGGTTGTCCTTACTGCCAACGCAGTTAGAGGAAAAAGGCCCAAGGTGACACCAGCAGCTTAACTCTTAACCCCCTTTGACCGCAAAAGTTTTTCTTGGGAGATCCCCCTGAATACAAAAGTCAGCGGAAAATGAACTTTGAAACTGAGAAAACGTCATAAAAGGTGTTTTATAGAAAATTTTCTGGTGCACCCTGCTGTGAAATCCATTTCTTTCTAGGTTGTTGCATTTGGCTGGAATTCCAAGATTCCCCTAAAATTCCAACTTTTTACTGGTGTGACGTACAGAAAAAATGATTGAAGAAGAGTTGCTCATTTTATCACGATGGTGTCTGTAAAATATAGTTTATAATCTTTTACCAGGAAATTTACTTCCTACAGAGAGCCAAAGTTGAAGTGAAACTCAAAAAATAATTTTTTAACATTTTTTAAGTTTATTTCATTCTGGAATGAATCTCATTGAATAAAAGTTGTAAAAAACTCATCCGTATAACTCAACAGTGAATTCAGATTATGATTTGGACTGACCGTTCGGCTGGAATTTCATGATTCCCCAAAAATTTCAACTTCCACTTCCCACTCCTCTGAACACTCCTGTGAACAAGATATTGGTTTATCTAGAACAGTGTTTCCCAAACTTTTTTATATGATGCCCCCTATTGATTTCTAAAAAATCCTCACGCCCCCCCCCCCCCATTCTTTGTTTATGTATATATATATATATATATATATATATATATATATATATATATATATATATATATATATATATATATATATATATATATATATATATATATATATATATATATATATATATATATAAACGTATATTGTTATGGTACCCTCGTCTAACTCGAGCCTTGAAGCGTGCCATCACACATCACCACTTCACCAATAACCAACTCACGCACGAATCCTCGAAGCTCCAGCCGCACCAGCGCATTCACTCGAGGACTCGTGACTCCACCTCGAGGTTTCACCCATCATTCAATTGAATGTCACAAAGCCTCACACTTCACGGACTTGTCTCGCCCGCCGAGGTTATAAATAGACCTCCGCTGCTAACCCCGGCAGTCTCAACCAAAGGCAGCTCACTTCCCGAGGACGCAAGGACTCTTCACTTGTGAACTAACCAGGATTCACCAAGGGGTCTGACACACACACACTTACACACACACATCTATCCACATACAGGTAACTCTCGATTTACGCGAGTTTGGTATACGCGTTTTTAAAATAATGCGGGGTCCAAAATCAAAATAATTGTTAAATTTACACGTTTTTTCCACTTATATGCGATATTTTATGGAGTGGCCACCACATGTCTCACGCAACTGGACTCACACGGCGCCGCGGCCACACAGCTGAGCTCATTCTTCCCGCGTGCCACTTGAACAACAATACAGTACCCACGCTGCCACACAACTCAACAATAGGGGTGGGCAGGTACCGGTACCAGTACCGGTACTAACAGTACCAGCTATACGGTATGGTACCGGTACCAGACTGCTCGGTACCGGTACCAATACTAGCCAGTTGCTCATGGTGTCCCTCATTTCTTCTTCACATGAGTGAGGCTGAGACTGAGTGACTGAGTGGATATCTCGGTGATATGGATATTCTCTCTCTCTCTCTCTCTCTCTCCACTAAATGAAGTGAATATTTATTTTTCAACAGAAACCTACCTCTTGTTTGATTTACATTGTTTTTGATTTACATGACCTCTTCAAGGACACAATAGTCGCGTAAATCGAGAGTTACCAGTACCCATTCTCACTTGTATATATATTTGTATTCCTTATGTGAAATTCTTAACTCTAAACTAAAACACCTCAGTGAACTAATATTTCGTTCCACAATTGTAATTCTTATTTGGTTCCTGAAGATAATTTTCATACTTAGTTCCTCATTGATAATTGTAACTATAACTAATCACCTCAGTGAACCAAACCACTTACTCTAGTCATTGCCTATTTTGTCATATGTTCTCTTCTGATGTCAATTAATTAATTCTCTTATTAGGTTAAGTTTTAATAATAAGTAAAATTGTACCATTTGCTTTCACTTAACCTTACAATTATGTTATGTCACAGTTAGCTACCTTTTCAACACAAATCAACCCCTAGACGTCGGTTTAGCTGTATTCATAACATTATATATATGTGTGTATATATATATATATATATATATATATATATATATATATACACATATATATATATATATATATATATATATATATATATATATATATATATTTTTTTTACGTCACTGCCTGTTAGGCATCTTCCTGTGGGGCCTGATGGTTGGGCCCAAGGCTTCTTCCAGGTGGGGCCTGATGGTTGGCCCAAGGCTTTTCAGGTGGGGCCTGATGGTCGGCCCTCTTCCAGGTGGGGCCTGATAGTCGGCCCAAGGCTTCTTCCAGGTGGGGCCTGATGGTCGGCCCAAGGCTTCTTCCAGGTGGGGCCTGATGGTCGGCCCAAGGCTTCTTGCAGGTGGGGCCTGATGGTCGGCCCAGCCTTTATAGTGGCTCTAGAGTCCGGGTTGATGGGTGGTCTTCAGGACAGCATGTAAAATCCGGTGAATGTATATATATATATATATATATATATATATATATATATATATATATATATATATATATATATATATATATATATATATATATATATATATTCAGTAGAGCCCCACTTAGTGTGAGATCAATTAGCGGAAACTGCAATTAGCGCGAGCAACCATCTACCAAGAAAAAAATTAATTAGCGCGAAAGCCTCAGTTAGCGTGAGCAGCCACCACGACTGAATTTTGAAAATTGCGCCAAGCCGCCATGATGCGCGGCACAAGCAGCGAGAACCCTTACTTTAGCAGACGACGCCATGTTGATACAGGGCAAGTGCTTTGTTTATGTTGTGGATGTGGATACGGGCAAAAGACCTTGGCCGTGTGTGACGCACACCCAGAAAATTTGGATTTGCCGGTTGTCCAAGCTGCCGCCAACGCGGTGGGAAGAAAAGGGCTCAGTGTGACACCAGGCTACGGTGAATCGACAACTCGCTCCCGGATGGGCACACGGGCGTTGCCAGTTGCCACAACGGTTAGAAGAAAATGGCCAGTGTGATGCTGCCTTAAGGCAGCGAGGCCGCTGACCGGGTGAGCACCGGCGATGACGTCATCGGACTCCCAGCGAATCACAAGCGTGTTTTCAGAGCTCAGCCAATTGTAGGTTTTTTTTTTTTTTAATGTGAGTGATTATTTTGGGTAATTATCAAACCCAAAAGTCAGACCCACGTGTGCACCGAATAATTTTTTTCATATTGGTTACTTTATTCAATTAGTGCGAATTCAGTTAGTGCGACCGCGTTCATCTACCTAATTCTCGTGCTAAATGGGGCTCTATTGTATGTATGTATGTATGTATGTATGTATGTATGTATATATATATATATATATATATATATATATATATATATATATATATATATATATATATATATATATATATATATATATATATATATATATATATATATATATATATATATATATATATATATATATATATATATATATATATATATATATATTTTGAAGCTCATGTGAGGATGATTCAAAGTATTACTCCTTCATGTGTGTATTTACCTAGTTGTAACATACAGGAAAAGATATACGCTCACACTGTCCCATCTCCATATCCACTCTTATCCAACTTTTCCTTAACCCCTTCACTCTGGCGCCGCCGACGTCGGCGTCTGACGGCGTCACCGTATGGAAAGGGTTAGTCCTTTTCTAAACCTCTTAATCCTCTTCCATTTCCTTTTAATCCTCTTCTAAACCTCTTAAGAGAAAATGGAAGAGGGTTAAGAGGAATTTAGAGGAGGATTGAAAGGTTTAGAAGAGGATTAATCCTCTTCCATTTCCTCTTGACCCTTTCCATACTGTGACGCCGACGTCTGCGTCACGGATGGAAAGGGTTAAAATCATGAATGTTTCTTGCACAAACCACCTCCTCCTCCAGTCCATTCCTCAGCTCAATGCTTCTGTTTGGGAAGCTAAACTTTTTCACATCTCTCCTGCACGTGGTCGCCCTCAACTTCTTTCCATGTCCTCTTGTTTCTCTCTCGTTCCACACACACAGGTCTTCTCTGTCCAAATGCTCCACCCCGCTCACCACCCTGTACACCGCTATCAGGCCTCCTCTCTCTCTTCTTCTCTCCAGGGTTGTGAGTCTCATGCTATTGAGTCTCTCCTCATACGTCCGATCCCTAAGTTCCAGTACCATCTTAGTTGCCACTCTGCACTCTTTCCAGCTTTCTTATGTTCTTCTTTTCGTGAGGAGACCAGACCACTGCTGCATACTCCAACCTTGGCCTTATCATTGTAACTATTATTTTCTTCATCATCTCCTCGTCCAAATACACAAATGCCGTCCTTATGTTCCTCAGCAAATTCAGAGTTTGTCCGATGAAATGGGCAAAGTGGCATAAATAAGTAAGAATTTTTTTGTAACAGGATAATTTTGTGAGCACTGCTCATGTGTATCAAGTACAGTAATTGGCAAGGAGCTTTTAGGTACAGAAGACCAACATGATTTGCACATTCTGAATTCAGTGACATAATCATGTAAATCATCCAGGCCCAAAATTGGATCATTTAAGAGGTAGTCTTTGTACAACAATAGCGACCAGCTGCAGCTCTCTGAGCCTCTCTCTCCCCCTGCCAGTAACCGCCCGATACGTGTACTAGACAAGTCAGCGAGGCGAAACTCGCAGAACGTGAATAAACTGTAGTGTAGATAATTGTTCTGGGGTAGTATTTCACGTTTTGTTTTCTTTTTAGCTTCAAAACATGTTATTGCGAACTAGTAGATAAACATTCATTTAAGCATTTTAATAATAATGATGATGATAATAATAATAATAATAATAATAATAAAAATAATAATAATAATAATGATTATTATTATTATTATTATTATTATTATTATTATTAATAATTCAGTTATTAAAAATTATAATATTTTATTTTGGGGCGGGCATGTGACCAGGTGCCCCCCCCCCCTGGATCCGCCACTGCATCATCGGATGGAAGAAGGTAAGAATTTTAACAACAGGTATAAAGGAGTCAGAGGGAAAATGAGCAGGATGTATATGCCTTGAATCATCCTGGATGGAATTCTTTGAGAAAGTTTGAGCAAAGAGTTCACCTTCAGAGACAGATGTGATACCTGGGTTGCCATTAGGTCTAGGATAGGTAGGAAAAAATGAAGTAAATTTTTTGGAAATTTTTGTATTACTGATGTCAATTAAATAAGGATATCTCTTATTTCAGCTAAGAAATCAGTGTGGTGTTAGGGTAGTCTTCAGTGGAAATAATGGATGGAATTTCTGGGATTGCAGCACATATTAACTCCTTGTACACAAACCAGTGTAAAACAAACAATGTTATCTCTAATAACATTTTTCTGGCACTAGTTACACAAGACGGGTGAGATTCTAATGTAATCCTTTGGTAAGGGTTCCTTATTCTGAGTTACTCTAGCCAAGGGGGATCACTTTTTGCCTGAGATGACCATTAATCAGAGTATGTATTATTATTTTGCAATGTTGAGTCCTTCAGTTCTGTCTCTACTCACCTTTTTGGCCTGAACACTGCCCTCTGGCCACCTTTGAGCATCACAGACAGCTTGAGCTGGGTGCCCTTGTAACCTATATGAGTGGAGGTTATGGGGGCACTGGCAAGGGCTTCCAGCACGTCCCCTAAACCTCGGGCGACATCAGGGACCAACGATCTAGGAGTGGCCCACTGAAAGAGTTTTCATTATTACACATATACCATCACTAAGCTATCACTGTTATATGCTATTAAGTCTCCTCTTCGTCTCCTCTCCTCAAAGTGTCAATAATTCCATTTCCTCCAATCTTTTCCCATATGGCAGACCCGCCAACTCTAGTACCATATTGGTCATTATCCTCTGTATCCTTTCCGGCTTCCTTATATCTTTCTTCCTGTGGAGAACCAAACCAATGCAGCATATTCCAATCTTGGTCATATCATTGCTGTTATGATTAATTTCATCATACAGTAAACCCTCATTTATCCAGGTGCACCGTATCCGACCTCGCCCGTATTCGGGAGTTTTAAAAAATGTGATTTTTTTCAAAAAAATAAAAAAAATTGTCGCGCGCCACTAAAAGTCGTTCAAATTGCCCGGGCAATGCCACTAAGCTCTGCCCAGGTGGTGTACTGCACCACCAAGGTAAAGAGATTCTCTTTACCTTGCGCACCACAACATAACAAGCACCCCGCCCGCCATTGTTTATGTTCACCATGGCCCAGTTAATTGCTTTTGCGTGTGTGCCCTACCTCCTCCAGGCATTGCTTTGCCTGTGTGTGGTGTTTGGGGCGCTTACCATGGCGGCAAAGTATATATATATATATATATATATATATATATATATATATATATATATATATATATATATATATATATATATATATATATATATACAGGTAACTCTCGATTTACGCGAGTTTGGTTTACGCGTTTTTTAAATAACGCGGGGTCCAAAATCCAAATAAATGTTTAATTTCGGCGTTTTTTTCCACTTGTACGCGATATTTTATGGAGTGGCCACCAGATGTCTCACGCAACTGGACTCACACGGCCACACAGCTGAGCTCAGTTCTTCCCGCGCGCCACTTGAGCAACAATACAGTACCTACGCTGCCATGCTACTCAGCAATAGGGGTGGGCAGGTACCGGTACCAGTACCGGTACTAACGGTACCACCAATACGGTACGGTACTGGTACCAGACTGCTCGGTACCGGTACTGGTACCAGACTGCTCGGTACCGGTACCAATACTAGCCAGCCCCTCATGGTGTCCCTCATTCCTTCCTCACACGAGAGAGGCTGAGAATGAGTGCCCGAGTGGATATCTCGGTTCTGGTGACACGCGGCATGCAGCTGTTTGATGTGTGGGTGTGGTTGTGCGGTTTGTAAACAATGCAAATGGCGGCCAGGCTGGGATTGCGTGAAATAACTCCTCGTACAAGACTCATGATGTACAGTTTCTGATCTCATATTCACCCCATTATTCTCACTAATATTAATAATTAATAATGAACACATGGACATTTTTTCAAATATGATTTTTTATGTAGCTTGTACTGCTCCTTAGTCATACAATCTTAAGCCACCTGTGACATCAAGATCAAGATCATACTAATGGCGCCCGACGGAAAAACGGGATAACAGCAAGGCATGGACGATCTTCCACCGATTTAGTCTTTGTATAGTAGTTATTAGATCATCCCTGTATTCTATGGTAACATATTATAGGACAGCTCCGGACTATGAATGATTATAAACAATAATAAAGGTAAGTTTGCCGTTGTTATTGGATAAGACGAAAAACAGACCCTTAAAAACATCACAAAGAAGAAAAAAATCATTATAAATTTGTACATTCAGCGTATAACGCGCAGAGCTAAACTTTCAGGCATTTTTATGTGAAAAAATGCGCGCTATATACGCCGAAAATTACGGTATTTATTTTTCGACAGAAATCTACCTCTTGTTTGATTTACATTGTTTTTGAATTAACGCAACACTCGCGTAAATCGAGTTACTTCTATATATATATATATATATATATATATATATATATATATATATATATATATATATATATATATATATATATATATATATTTATATATATATAGAGGTAACTTTTGATTTACGCGAGTATTGTGTCCTTGAAGAGGTCACATAAATCAAAAACAATGTAATTTAAACAAGAGGTAGGTTTCTATCAAAAAATAAATATTCACTTCATTCAGTGAAGAGAGAGAGAGAGAGAGAGAGAGAGAGAGAGAGAGAGAGAGAGAGAGAGAGAGAGAGAGAATATCTATATCACCGAGATATCCACTCAGGCACTCAGTCTCAGCCTCACTCGTGTGAGGAAGAAATGAGGGACACCATGAGCGACTGGCTAGTATTGGTACCGGTACTGAGCAGTCTGGTACCGGTACCGTACCATATTGCTGGTACCGTTAGTACCGTTACTGGTACTGGTACCTGCCCACCAGTATTGTTGAGTAGTGTGGCAGTGTGGGTACTGTATTGTTGTTCAAGTGGCGTGTGGGAAGAACTGAGCTCAGCTGTGTGGCCGTGGCGCCGTGTGAGTCCAGTTGCATGAGACATCTGGTGGTCACTCCATACAATATCACGTATAAGTGAAAAAAACATGTAAATTAAACATTTATTTAGATTTTGGACCCCGTGTTATTTAAAAAACGCGTAAACCAAACTCGTGTAAATCGAGTTACCTGTATATATATAGGTAACTTGATTTACGCAAGTATTGTGTCCTTGAAGAGGTTGTGTAAATCAAAAACAATGTAAATCAAACAAGAGGTAGGTTTCTATTGAAAAATAAATATTCACTTCATTCAGGAGAGAGAGAGAGAGAGAGAGAGAGAGAGAGAGAGAGAGAGAGAGAATATCCATATCACCGAGATATCCACTCAGGCACTCAGTCTCAGCCTCACTCGTGTGAGGGACTGGCTAGTATTGGTACCGGTACCGAGCAGTCTGGTACCGGTGCCATACCGTAGAGCTGGTACCGTTAGTACCAGTACTGGTACCAGTAGCGCGGGTACTGTATTGTTGTTCAAGTGGCGCACGGGAAGAACTGAGCTCAGCTGTGTGGCCGCGGCACCGTGTGAGTCCAGTTGCGTGAGACATCTGGTGGCCACTCCGTGTATAAGTGAAAAAAACGTGTAAACCAAACTCACGTAAATCGAGAGTTACCTGAATATATATATATATATATATATATATATATATATATATATATATATATATATATATATATATATATATATATATATATATATATATATAGGTCAGCAGGGTGTACAAGCGTTAATTACCCTGTTAGGAGCGAATTTTAGCACCCGCGTCCTTGGGGCCATGGCGGGTGCTGACCAGCCCCGCAACGCCCTGACAATTTTTCTTACATTAAGTCACTGATTATCGTTTGCAAGAGACGCCACAATGCCCACGCATTCGCTGTGGATGGGGAAAGGCTTGCCTACACTGGCGTTAGCATAGATAATGTAATATTGCAGAAAACAAGGTAAAACATTCTCGGGGCGGCAGGGCAAGGCGGGCAGTTTGACGTAACCTGTAACATTTTTTCGTTTTTACAGCTATAATACATCCTTCCTGCACTCGTTTCATATGTCCACGTGTGTGTAGGCGTAGAGGTGACGTGGGCGTTTGGACGTGAGCTTAAGTAGCTCCGTTTGTGAGATAATAAGGATATATATTCTCAGGGCAAGCGGGGTGGAGTGACGGCACCACGGCTGAAATGTAGCCTAACCCGTAACATAATTCTTTTTTTTACGGCTACAACATATCATTCCTGCACTCGTTTCATGTATATATATATATATATATATATATATATATATATATATATATATATATATATATATATATATATATATATATATATATATATATATATATATATATATATATATATATATATATATATATATATATATATATATATATATATATATATATATATATATATATATATATATATATATATATATATATATATATATATATATATATATATATACAGTAATCCCTCGCCATATCGCGATTCACTTATCGCGGTCTCGCTGTATTGCGGATTTTTAAATAGTAAATATTTAATTTCGTATCGCGGATTTCTCGCTATATCGTGGGATTTTGCGGTATAGAGGTATTTTGATATATTTATTTTCTAGCCTAAAAAATGTAAACAATATAAAAAAATTAAGAAAGTATTAATAAGAACATATTAAAAGAATATTAAATTGCAATAAAATACGTAGCGCACACCAGATAAGTAGACAAAGACTCGCACGTATGTAAAACGCAGCTACAGCCGCTTCCGCTTGAGCTAGTTTGCCCACGCGTGATCGTACACGGCACACTATTGGCTGATGGATGGGAGGCGACCAATCAGAACACTGTGTTCTGTATCCTGGGCGCTGATTGGCTCAGTGATCGTAGCATTTATTGGTTCGTGAGTGGTTAGCTCGGAGACAAAGGGAGAGTGTGTTACAGCTTGCTACCGTTAAATGCTCAAGAACTTGGCAGTGAGGACCCAGACAGGATGAGGCAATGACTACACTTGAACAAGACTCAAGTCCTAAACTTGCTCAACATGATTACTCCAAGCTTATCTAGTTTCGTGGAACTCTTTGTGATGCTGGAATAAACACGTGGAGAGCTTCTGAACTGAACAGCTGATATGCTCTTCTTCTTCTTGTGACCACAACTTACCGACCACACGAGTAACCGACATGTTGGTGACTGAGTTTCTGACTAGAATATCGAGAGAGTTTCGTGAAATGCAGCCACTTGAATCTCTCTCTCAACTAACTATTGGTGACCTTGTTCACACGGGCTGAGGCGAGATTCACAGAGATATGCGTGTTTATATAAATAATATATATAAAATATAATATATAAATTATATAAATAATAAAGTAAATATAAGGTCACTACTCATGATTTTTCACCTATCGCGGGGTTCTGGAACCTAACCCCGCGACAATTACTCTCTCTCTCACTCTCTCTCTCTCTCTCTCTCTCTCTCTCTCTCTCTCTTTATATATATATATATATATATATATATATATATATATATATATATATATATATATATATATTCATATATATATATATATATATATATATATATATATATATATATATATTTATATATTTATATATATATATATATATATATATATATATATATATATATATATATTAGAGAGAGAGAGAGAGAGAGAGAGAGAGAGAGAGAGAAATTTTCTGCGTCCAGTATTATTGCAAGCGCAGGGATCCCATACAGCTTGAGGATTCGGGTTAGATCGCTAGGGTAAATTTATTATTTTTTATACATACCTGCATTGATACATACATATACATACATTGTACATTTTAGAAGTTTGTTGGTAGCATATAAGTACAACATAAATCTGGGAGATTTAAATAATCTTAAAATTACTAATTTTATGTTACTTGAGCGAACATAACTTTTAAAATCTTGTTCATTTCTGTAATTTGGACTGCAAAAATTTACCCTCGAAACAACACTGCTTACTTTAGAAGTACATGTTCTAATAAAAAAGTAATATACTGGCAAGGAAAAAAAAAAGTTATATTCATATAACATGTATATTCTTCGTTTATACAGGCTGCTGCTGTAATACATATTTTTACGTACAAGATACATGAAAACTGGGTCAGGTATTTTATGAATATAAAATAAAAATTAACTAGATGAATTAGATTAGTTACTGTTAACAACAATACAGTGAAACTGGTATACCTCAAATTTAGGCGTCTGTTCTTACGTGCAAATTCATCAAGGACTTCATGATCAAGATTTGTGTCACAATAGACAAAGTAAGGCCAGTCCATTTAAACGACTTTCACTCATTGCGTTCCTAAGGTATGTTTTAAGCAATTTAAGGAGACCGACTGAGGTGAAAAATGCGAAAAAATATTGAAAATGAGAAACTTCGTCAATGATCACCCTAAAGGCATAGAGAAAACATTACAGGGAGAATTTTTACCAACTGAGTTTAAATGGGCATTTAAATTGTCGTTTAAATCACCCCGCGCGCTCAGTCAAGGTCATGAAAGGCAGAAGATGCCTTTAGAAAAAAATTTGTAGGAAAAACACTGTAGTATTTAGACACGAATAGTTTTCTCTCTGGTGGTGTCTGATACTTTCTCCTGTGCGCGCGGGACAACACTGTCCCGTAGCTTTCACCATAATTCATCAGTGCGTGTCCTTGTCACGCAAAGGATAGACGTAGGTGTGTACGCTCTCCCACCACACTGCCTTTTTTTCCTGTTATGACAAAAGTGCTGATGATGCTGGCTTCATCCAGTTCAAATGCCAAGAAGAAAGGCTGCCATTGTCAAGAGGATTGCCTGCTTGAAGAAGGCACGCCATGCTCGAGCAGATAATGAAGAGAGACAGACAGGCGTTCCGCATGGAGCAGCGAGGCCTGACTCGCCACCACCCACCGCTGCTGCCTCACTTGCATCCACCTCTCACTCGCTCCCTGCTGCCACGACTGCTGTTCCTGATGCTTCTGCATCAACACCACCATTACCACAGCCTTCTACTTCAGTTTCAGGAGAGAAGAGCCCATCTCACCATACAACAACAACAAATAAAAAATGAAAACGAATACAAGACAAGGAAAGACAGAGCTTCTGACAGATCATCATAACCAAGAAAGAAGATTAAAACAGAGAAGGAAGGAAGCAAATCCTACCAGCCAGATAGTTTCTAACACCAAGCGATGCAAACAAAAACTGGGAACAATGAGGGAGGCGGTGGCTCCCTGACACCCTCGCCTTTGAGTGAGTAATACTTCAACAAGAAGTGGGATCAGGTGCCGTGTTCATGACTCAAGATCACCTAAATAGCAAGACAGCAACATTACAATACCTGGTACTAACAATATTTGGCACAGTGTGGCCATTCATGGACGAGGAACATCAATATGTACTTATGTAACTTTAAAGCCCCGTAACTCAAAACTAACTTTTTACAATACATTGGTGAATAACTCCTACATTTATTATTCGATTTTAATGAATAAGGTACTGGTGGAAAGAGCATTAAAATGGCTTTTTTCTGTTGTCTCAGAATTTCAAAAATTTGCTTTGGAACTTTTATATTTTTGAAAATATAATTAAACAGGAGAAAATGGATTTTTTTTTTTGCTCATAAACTAAAGAGAAAATAATTCTGCCACAACAGCTTCCTTACCTATGATGTAAACTACTGTCAGACAATTTTGCAAGGAATTATAAAGGAAAACCTAGTCAGTATTCATCAAAATGTTTTTTGATATTTTGGCATTTTGATTAAAAAAAAAAATGAAATATGGCCCAAAGTTGCTCAAACGTTCACTATAGATTCACTTATGCAAAACAAATCATCAAAAAATCAAATCTGCAATTTGGGTGATAAGGAAAGACAATAGGATTTTACTCAGTCAGTCTCCTTAAGGGCACTAAAGGATTGCTCATTGATGGAAGTGCTAGCAGGTAGGGTTGAAAAAATTGCAATAAGGTGGAAAAATTTGGATATGTGCCCAATTTTTTGGCACATGCCAATGTCTCAACAACTTGCTTTGACCTCTCATGAGATTCACGACGCTTCCAATAACTCTGCCCCCGTAGATATTCATCTTCAACGAGATCTGCATCTCCATCAAGAAATTTTCCATAAAATTCAACTGCCTCCTTCAGTTCACTAAAATCAGTATCAACTGAGAGGGAACAAGATTTCCCAACAAAAAACTCCTAATGTGTTTAGATGCAAACCTTTCCCTGAGTTGTGCTATAGCAGTGTCCGAAAATGGGAGAAAAATAGCTCTTCGATAGTACTCCTATGGAGTTGCTGTTGTTAATTATGTTTCTGATGACCACTAATTGTTCAAGGCTTCTGGATGATATCTCCGTACCTTTCCTCAGCTTGGGCAAAAAGTTGGTTGAACTTATTTCCATCACGATAGGACTGAAATGCATCTATGCAGCTCTGTGTAGCTACACTTCCAAGAGCACCCATCAGTTCTTGTTGTGACCCCTGCAGCTTTTCTGGCAAGGGTTTAGTGACACTTAGAACTGAGGTGAGCTCTTCCAAACTCATGAGAAAACCTGGGTCACTTATTGCTTTAGATTAGGCTTGGCTGCTGATTCTTCACCTAACGTGTTTTGCAGTAATTATTCTTAATCATTATTTCATTATTTACCCACCTGATTAACTGAATTATCCGGGGCATCAGCCGAGTCAGTGGTGACTTTCTTACACCAGATAGAGTACGTACATGAAGCGTTTTCTGGCGTTTTGTGACCAAGGAGGAAATATGTAAAGAAAGGATTGATGATTGATTGACTGATAGTTTATTGTTGCAAGTAAACAACAAAGGAGAAGGGAGGAAAGGCACAAATCCTAAGCCTACGTGAATTCAAGAAATGACACACGCTTTAGAAAAAAGTACTACATAAACAGAAAATGAAGTCTATCAATCATAATTTTTGGAAATTTGGAATTTGTGGTCAGAAACTATTATACGGATAACATGAATAGGCTACGGCCACGTGAGCCTACGTCGACAATGAATGTTTCTCAAAATAGATCACCTGCTCTTATTCAACTCAGCAGCTCCATTGTTCAAGTGCTGAACATACAATAGTTACTCAGCCACTCTACACTGTCCACTGTCAAGCACAAAACGGTCATTAAAGGTGGTAATATAGCGGCAAAGGTCGACCTTACAGGTCCCATACGCGTCTTGCGTCGCCTGCCACTCTCTCCGACATAATACAGAATCATATTACATACTCACCACTGTCACCAGACAAGTTCACTTGGTGCCTCTACAGTATAATTATATAGTCCTCCAATCACTTTGACTGCACCTTACACCTAAAATCAAGTAAATATGAGAGGCAAGAAGGAGAGAAGGCACACTTACGACTTTCGTGCTCTCTCTCTCTGCTAGAGCCATCCCAATCTCGTATTCCTCTTCCTGTCTCCCCGCTCCCGCTACAAACACCCCTCCGCCGCCTTCAGTTAACAGCTTGACATCGCACTCTACACACAATTTTATGAGCCCATCATTTAACACCTTAATTTTTTTCACTCAGAGCACACCTTATATCATACCATTAACTCAAAACAAAACCAAAGGGGAAATAACTCGGTCACTCGGCGCCACTGAGCTCTCAACTCCACACACACACACACACGCATACACACACATTCGTAATCGTAATACTAATATACATATTCCTATATTTTCCTGTATCATTTATTTATTCACTATTATTTTTCTTTGCAAAAGGGGGGGGCCCATGGCCCCATGGCCCCCCCCCTCGGTACGCCACTGTACATATATATATACAGTCATCCCCCGCCGTTTGCGGGTATTTCGTTCCCGGACTTCGGCGCGATGCGCGAAACCGCGAACGGCGGGACTATAACCCTATGGGAAAATATGCATTTGGGGAAGTCACCTCTGACACGTCATATAAAACATGTTTTTTTCGTTCCCAAAAGTAGCCCAATTTGCGATAAGTAGCCCAATCTGGCAACACTGCAGTGTGGCGGCGCGTGATTTTTTTTTTTTTTAGGATAATGTTGCTATGAGAAAATCTCGACCAATAGCAGTCGTCCCTGAGTGAGCTGCTGGCCAATAGGAAAGCATGACGTCACAGTCTAACCGTGACGTCACTCAGGAGCAACCTAAAGGCGGTGTCACACTAGCACTTTTTCCGTCAACTTTTTCCGCCGTTTTTCTGAAAATCGTCGATATCTTGGCTGCGGCCTGTCACACACAAACGGTGTTTCGTCTGAAACTTTCCGTCGGCACAGACCATGGGAATGTAAACAAACATGGAGTCCACGCTGCGGCAAAGATACGCTGCTCTGAACCTAATACTGTGTATTGTGAGACTTAGATGAGCTAAACAAGCCAAAAAGCATGCATTGATGCGCTCATGGTTGGCTCATCGGGAAAGAGAAAGTGTGTACCACAGGCTGTTAAAAGAGCTGAGTTTAGAGGATCATGAGACTCTGAAGAATTGGATCAGGTTGGACAAGAGCCAGTACCACAGACTTCTGGAGTTAGTGACACCTCTCATTGCCAGAAGTGACACCAGGATGAGGAAGGCTGTCACTGCAGGAGAGCGTTTGAGACAGGTTGAAGCCACGCGGAAAGTCTCGGTCTTGGTCTTGGAAATGTAAACAAAGGCGGAAATTTGCAGGCGGAAACGATCCTGATCGTCTGACAAATTCATGTGATAAGTTCATGCGGAACGATGAAAAATCGACGGAAATGGCATTAATCGACGGAAAAAGTGCTAGTGTGACACCGCCTTAACGTCCATTGCCCCGCCTCCTCCTCTCTCCTTCCCCCTCCTCTCTGCCTTCCCCCCTCCTCTCTGCCTTCCTACCTCCTCTCTCCCTTCCCCCCTCCTCACTGCCACCCACCCACCTCTCATCCTTCATATTTAGCGTCAATGCATCCGCCTATAAGCGAAAAAGTGGCCGCGTATAAGCAGGGGTCTGATTAGTTGACCGCGAATACGAAACCGCGATGGGTGAGACCGCGAACGGCGGGGGGTGACTGTATATATATATATATATATATATATATATATATATATATATATATATATATATATATACATATGTGCTGGCGTGGAAGGCTGTCGTGGGCTTACGGGCGTGATCTCAACTAGCTTCGTTTGTGCCAATGATATATTAAATGCTGTAGGCGAAAGTTGGGTTTTCGGGTCCGTAGACTTAACCTACAACATATCTGGGTGCCCCCGTGGCTCTATTAACCCGGATACCAGAGGGTTTACTGTAGATCACCGTTGGCCAGTTCACGGTGAATGTATAATTTTGCAAGCCCATCCAATCTCTCCTCACCCATAGTTGACCATCTGTATGATTTTATATGTTTAAGTGTAGAAAAATTTTGTTCAGCTGTAGCAGATGAAATGGGCAAAGTGGCATAAATAAGTAAGAATTTCTTTGTAACAGGATAATTTTGTGAGCACTGCTCATGTGTATCAAGTACAGTATTTGGCAAGGAGTTTCTAGGTACAGAAGACTAACGTGCTCTCCACATTCTGAATTCAGTGACATAATCATGTAAATCATCCAGGCCCAGAACTGGACCATTTATTAAGAGGTAGTCTTTGTACATCAACAGCGACCAGCCGCAGCTCTCTGAGCCTCTTATCTCCCCCTTGTCCAGTACCCACCCGATACGTGTACTAGACAAGTCAGCGAGGCGAAGCTCGCAGAACATGAATAAAGTGTAGTGTAAATACTTGTTCTGGGGGAGTATTCCACATTTGTTTTTCTTTTTAGCTTTAAAACATATGTTAACGCGAACTAGTAGATAAATATTCATTTATGCATTTCAACCCTCTCGCGCACGATGACGCGTTTCACGTCATCAAAGGGTAAAAAGGTCCTGCTGCATGATGACGTGAAACGCGTCATAAAAGTTTAAAAAATTGATTAAAAATTAAGCTTTCGGTGAAAGTGCGTCAAATTTGGGAGTGTCATTTGTTGGGATAACTTTCGTAATGGTAACATATGGCAACCTTTCTTAGGAGCATAGATGAGGAGCTTTGAGCGATTTTTAGTTGTTAGACTACTCTGACGGGAGAGGAAAAAAATACAGTTTTCTTGGTGTAACTTGGGAACTAATAGGCGTATGAGGATTTTGAGGATACCATAAGAATCCTAAGTTCCACTTCGAAACATACATTCGGCTAAAAAGTTGGCCCACAAAATTTCGAGCTAGCGAGTGGGGAAGAATTGGTACTTAGGATTTGTTGTCTACAATACTCTATATGGAGACTTGAAACAAGTTTGTATTGTTTATATATGCATTTTCCTTTATTTTTATTTGTGCGTGTTTTAGTACAAGTCTTTATGAAGCCATAGATACCAAATTTATTGGGGTCTGATATACAGGTAACTCTCGATTTACGCGAGTATTGCGTCCTTGAAGAGGTCGTGTAAATCAAAAACAAAGCAAATCAAACAAGAGGTAGGTTTCTGTCGAAAAATAAATACCGTATTTTGCGGCGTATAGCGCGCACCTCAAACTTTAAGACAATTAAAAAAAAAAAAAAAAAAAAAAAAAAAAAAAAAAAAAAAAAATCTTAAAATGCTCAGAAATATGTACGGGTTAAAGAACATTGACAATGTACAGTTTCCTGAAATTTATATATTTTTGGTGTAAATGGCGGCCGGGCTGGTGTTGAGAGAAATACATCCCCGTAAACATACTGATGATGCACAGCTTCTGAGATCATAATAAGCATATTATCCTCACCATCACTTGTAGGTTATGACAGACAACCAGGCAAGACACAATTCACGCGGTTCTGGTGACACGCGGCATGCAGCTGTTTGTTGTTTGGGTGTGGTTGTGTGGTTTTCAAACAATGCAAATGGCGGCCGGGCTGGTGTTGCAAGTATTTCCTCGTACATACTGATGATGCACAGCTTCTGAGATCATAATAAGTATATTATTCTCGCAGTCACTTGTAGGTTATGACAGACAACTAGGCAAGACACAATTCACGCGGTTCTGGTGACACGCGGCATGCAGCTGTTTGTTGTTTGGGTGTGGTTGTGTGGTTTGTAAACAATGCAAATGGCGGCCGGGCGTGAAATAACTCCTCGTACAAGACTCATGATGTACAGTTTCTGATATCATATTTACCCCATTATTCTCACTAATATTAATAATTAATAATGAACACATGGATATTTTTTTCCAATATGATTCTTTTATGTAGCTTGTACTTAGTCACACAATCGTAAGCCACCTGTGACATCAAGATCAAGATCATACAAATGGCGCCCGACGGGAAAACGGGATAACAACAAGGCATGGGCGATCCTCCACCGATTTAATTTTTATATAGTAGTTATTTGATCGCCCTGTATTCTATGGTAACATATTATAAGACAGCCATGGACTATGAAGGATCATTAACAATAATAAAGGTAAGTTTGCAGTTGTTATTGGATAAGACGAAACACAGACCCTTAAAAACGCTCCAAAGAAGAAAAAAATTAAAAATTTGTACATTCGGCGTATTACGCGCAGGGCTAAACTTTCAGGCATTTTTTATGTGAAAAAGGTGCGCATTATACATTCAGTAGAGAGAGAGAGAGAGAGAGAGAGAGAGAGAGAGAGAGAGAGAGAGAGAGAGAGAATATCCATATCACCAAGATACCCAATCATGCACTCAGTCTCAGCCTCACTCGTCTGAGAAAGAAATGAGGGACACCATGAGCACCTGGCTAGTATTGGTACTGGTACCATACCGTATAGCTGGTACCGTTAGTACCGGTAGTGGTACCGTTACCTGCCCACCCCTATCGTTGAGTAGCGTGGCAGCGTGGGTACTGTATTGTTGTTCAAGTGGCGCGCGGGAAGAACTGAGCTCAGCTGTGTGGCCGCGGCGCCGTGTGAGTCCAGTTGCGTGAGACATCCGGTGGCCACTCCATAAAATATCGCGTATAAGTGGAAAAAACTTGTAAATTAAACATTTATTTGGATTTTGGACCCCGCATTATTTAAAAAACGCGTAAAACAAACTCGCATAAATCGAGAGTTACCTATATCTGTGAGGGCAAAATATGTCCAGGAATGTAAAGTATTGCTGCGGCAAAAAAAGGCCGGTCGGGCCTGAGAAATGCATGATGAGTGGAACAGAAACTTACTGAAAACTTACGGTGTGCGAGAGGGTTAATAATAATGATGATAATAATAATAATAATAATAATAATAATAATAATAATAATAATAATAATAATAATAATTATTATTAATTCCATTATTAAAAATTATAATATTTTATTTTTTGGGGAGGGCACATGACCAGGTGCCCCCTGGATCCGCTTCTGCCCCTGAGGACATACGGGTTTTATGCATATCTACAGCAAGTGTTGTTACAGTAGTTGTAGTTATATCAATGTATTATTATTATTATATGTCATTACTACACAAATATTCTTGCATAGCCATTGTTTTAATGTAATTGTGCCATAAGCAGTCTGCTCAACAAGATCACACTATGTATGGTAAACTACTAGTTAGATATTTTGGAAGTCGCGAGGTTGCGATCACTGGTAGGTGACCAAGCAGTGTTATAGCAGTTGTAGTTATATCAATGTATTATTATTATTATATGTCACCATGGATTAGGAATGCAAGTATCAGTGGAAAAAACCCACTTCAGATAGAGCACGCCACCGTTTGTAGGAATGTCACTTGTCAGTGTTGATCGTACGATCGTCTCAGTATGTGTAATAAGAATTTTGTCAACTTAAAGGTCACCTTGACGTACGTGACCGGTCGTCACTTCATTACCTTTCGAGCCTCTCGTCTTCACTCCTTCTCGAGAGCCCTACTCATTCCGACCTAACAGTCTCGGCTCTCTCCAACGCCCCTGTACTTAGGTTAAGAATATATTCACCTAAAAGCAGCAGTGTTTCCCTTCATGCCTGTTCATCCCCTCAAGACCCATCTGAGCTACACGCAACCAGACCGGCAGCCGTTACATAATTGGGTTTTTTCCACTGATACTTGCATTCCTAATCCATGGTGACATATAATCAGTGGCGGCTCGTGACTATTATTGATGGGGGGGCTGTCTCACATTCAGACATAAATGAAATCTTAAATGTTTTTATTGTTATTGTTTAACATACCATTGACATAGATTATATAGATATATAGATAATTATTTAATTTCTTAGGCCTTATCTTACCAGTAAATGCTTGACTTCCTCAGTGCAGGCTTAGGCTATTTGAAAAGGAAGTCCATTCTCCTGTTCCTGTTTTGTGCAAACAGATCAATAACTTTTTCATTTAGACCTGGCATGAAAAGCTCTATCAGATGAGAAGGGTAAGTAAAACCATCTCGAGACTGGTGTACGAGTAAAAAAAAATACCGAAAAATACTAATTTTATACGATGTTTCTGTGATTTTATACCATCAACAATAATTAAAATTGAGCACAAGCCATCACTATCAATAATATTTTAAAATCATCCCTGGCAAATTGAAAAACACGATCGAAAATAAGAGCGACGCAAGAACACATACCTCCCCACAACAACAGCTGAGACAAGACTGCGTGGGAGGCAGTCCACACTCTCCATACCGCGCGGGAAGCCTCCCCCCCTTTCTCTCTCTATATCTGTATCTCTCTCCTGCTGCCTCCGCGCTTATCATTAAATCGTAAATAATTTACGTACTTCTTCATTGTTTTGCAGTATTTTTTTCATATAAATATATGAGATTGGGTGTTTCATGTGAATGATAGTCAAACATAAATAAATTAACATTATTTTCGTGAATCCAAGAAATCCACTGGGGTGGCTGCAGTCTCACAGTCCCTATTGACGAGCCGCCACTGCATATAATAATAACAATACACTGATATAACTACAAGTACTATAACAGTGTTTGGGCAGTGATAGAAGGAGAAAGAATGAAAAGCATAAGAAAAAAGCAGATAAAAGACTGGTTGACAAAGTGAGAAAAGCTTGATTAGTTAACATTGTTTGCCAGGTCCAAAAACATGCCTGTGTTGCTACAAGTACGTTTTCAGATGCACATTTCTTCATATGTAACTCTCTTCACTTAATCTGATGCAGATTGTAAAACATTATCCCTAACAATTGCTATATCCATGTTTCATGAATACAGATGGGAAATACTACTTTTTTTGTTTTAGGTGCTGCCTAGTGTCAGTAGGCTTTCTTGGGGGTCTCTTGGATGACCCCAGACCATTAGTGGCACAGGCAAATCTTATTTACAGTGGCAGCCATGGTATGACTCTTACATGGCCCAAGCTGCCCCCGGTGCTCCTCTTGAAGGAAGTCGCTGAAGTTGAGGTTGATTGGAAAGCTGTGCAACATGTGGGTAATCTTCCAGCATTCAGTGATAATTGAAAAGTGTCAACGTGCAGCAGTGGGACTCACAGCTAGGTCCTTGGCCTTGCTACGCCCACACGCTGACCACTGTCACTGCCCCCCACTACTACTAATGTATAGTTTATATGATGTATTTGGGTAGGCGGTGGCTGAGTGGCTAACGTGCGGGCCCTGCATTCACCGCGCCATGGACAATGTCGGTTCGAATCCCCATGCTACCATCTGGGATTTTTCAGTCACTGCTGAGTGACCTAAGACTACCTACATGCTGTCCAGAAGACCACCCACCAACCCGGACTCTGGAAGAAACCGTCCAAGTGTATCAAGAATGAGTTCCAGGGGGCAGCATGAGCCAAGCATAAATGGCGCCACTATTAAAATTGCCTGCGCCATGACGGGCTTGGGCTGACCACCAGGCCCCTGAAGAAAGCCTACCGGTGCTACAGGCAGTGGTAAAAAAAAAAAAAAATAAATAAATAAAATAAATAAATAAAATAATAATAATTGAGCCTACTTGCTTTGTTACAAAGCTCATGCTTTCATCTGAGTCCTTTGAGTATAGTCTGGTGGACAGCCATCTTCACGTGGTGAGTCAACTGTGTCCCCTGACCCTCGCCGAGACCCTCTCACTATTTGGATGGGGACATGTTAACATGATGAAGAAAATAATCACACACCACATTGATTAGACCAAGGTTAGAGTATGCAGCAGTTGTTTGGTCACACACAAGAAAAAGGACATAAGGAAATTCAAAAGGATCCAAAGGAATGCAACAAAGATGGTACCAGAACTACAAACTTGTCATACGAGACTAGAGTGGAGGAACTGGGCTTACCACCACTCAAAGAAAAAAGAGAAAGAGGAGAACTGATAGTGTTGTACAGGAATACAAGTGGAATGAAGTGTTGGATAGAAATGGTTTAATCGAGACAGAAGGGGGAGACAACTAAGAGGACACAGCAAGAAACTGAGAAAGGGAACTTGTTTGAAAGACAAAAAAAAGTTCAGTTTTCCATACAGGAGTGTGGATACATGGAATGGACTAAACAATGACATTCAGTCCAAAGCTGGATGTTGCACCGACGTGCGCAACGGCATCACTTGCAACCTTGACTCTTGAATTTTCCACCATCTAGCTAAGACTTCATTGTCACTCTACTACTAAGTACATCTGTGCTGTGTATCTCTCACCTAACTCTACTAACTAACCAATTAGCTTAACATCGGTTATAGGGAAGATGCTGGAGTCCATAATAGCCAGGAACATTCGGGAGCATTTAGAGAAACATAGCTTAATTCACGACTCGCAGCATGGGTTCACAAAAGGTAGGTCATGCCTCACCAATCTCTTGTCCTTCTACAATAAAGTATTTGAGGCGGTTGACAGAGATGAAAATTATGATGTAATCTATCTTGATTTTAGTAAAGCGTTTGACAAAGTTCCTCACCAACGACTGTTGCTTAAATTACAGGCTCACGGAGTAGAGGGTAAAGTTTTGAACTGGGTCAAGGCGTGGCTTAGCAATAGGAAGCAAAGAGTGCAAATCAATGGTAAAAGATCTGACTGGGGACTGGGTTCGGTATTAGGTTCACTTTTGTTTATTATTTATATCAATGACTTAGACACAGGAATTAGTAGTGATGTTAGTAAATTTGCAGATGATACGAAGATCGGTAGAGTAATTGAGTCGGATCAGGACGCTAGTATTCTCCAAGGTGAACTCAACAGATTATATGACTGGGCGGATAAATGGCAGATGGAGTTCAATGTAGGGAAGTGCAGTATTCTGAGTGTAGGTAGAACAACCCTCACATAACTATTGCTTAAATGACACTCTCATAAGGAGGTCTGGGAGGATTTAGGGGTCTTAGTGAGCTCTGATCTCCGTCCAAGGGCACAATGCATTCAAGCTAGAAATCGAGCTAATAGGGTACTGGGATTTATTTCAAGGGCGTAAGCAACAGAAGCCCAGTCTTCCTCAAACTATATTTAGCATTAGTTAGACCTCATCTTGACTATGCGGTTCAGTTCTGGTCACCCTACTATAGAATGGATATCAAAATGTTAGAATCGGTGCAGAGGAGGATGACTAAGATGATTCAGGGGTTGAGAAACTTGCCATAGGAAAGACTCAAACAGTTAAACTTGCATTCTCTAGAAAGGTGGAGACATGATCGAGGTTTATAAATGGATGAAGGGCTTTAATAAGGGAGACATTCATAAGGTTTTGTTGGTAAGAGAACCGGGTAGGACACGAAGTAACGGGTTTAAACTGGATAAATTCAGATTCAACAGGGACATAGGCAAAAATTGGTTTACTAACAGGGTGGTGGATGAGTGGAATAGGCTTAGCAGTCATGTGGTGAGTGCCAATACAATTGTCACATTCAAAAATAGACTAGATAAATTCATGGACAGCGATAATAGGTGGGGTTAGATACACGGGAGCTTAGGGTCAAAGGAGCTGCCTCGTACAGGCCTACCGGCCTCTTGCAGACTCCTGCGTTCTTATGTTCTTATGTTCTTATGTTCTTATGATTACTTGAACTCTAAAGTGGAGCACATCTTGACCCACTCTCCCTTCGCTGAAATCTCCATCTTGGGAGATTTCAATGTTCACCACCAGCTTTGGCTTTCATCCTCTTTCACTGACCAGCCTGGTGAACAAGCCTACAACTTTGCTCTCCTCAACGATCTAGAGCAGTTGGTTCAGCACCCTACACATATTCCCGACCATCTTGGAGACACACCCAACATACTAGACCTCTTCCTTACCTCTAATCCTTCTGCTTACTCTGTCAAACTGTTTTCTCTGTTGGGCTCCTCTGATCACAACCTTATTTCTGTATCCTGTCCTATCACACCTGTACACCCTCTGAAACCATCGAAGAGGCGATGCTTCTGGCATTTTGCTTCAGCTTGGTGGGACGACCTGAGGATGTACTTTTCCGATTTCCCGTGGAATGATTACTGCTTCCAGGAGAGAGACCCCTCTGTGTGTGCCCAGCACGTCACAGAGGTGATTGTCTCTGGAATGGAGGCATACATTCCATGTACTTTCTCTACTCCTCATGCTAAAAAGCCTTGGTTTAATCACGCTTGTTCTTGTGCTGTGACAGATAAAGAAGCAGCTCACAAAAGGTACCAGAGCCTTCACACTCCTGCTGAACATGATCTTTACATTACTGCCCAGAATCGTGCCAAATCTATTCTTCGACTTACCAAAAGCTCTTTCATCCATAGCAAATGTCAACACCTTGCTTTTTCTAATTCTTCCCGTGACTTCTGGCATCTAGCCAAAAATATCTCCTCCAATTTCACTTCTTCATCTTTCCCTCCTCTCCTTAACCCTGACGGCAGCACTGCTGTCACATCTATCTCTAAGGCTGAACTATTACCTCAAACTTTCTGTAAGAACTCCACCTTGGACGATTCTGGGCATATTCCTCCTACTCATCCCCCCTCTGACTCCATTATTCCTGTTATTAAGATTCTTCCTAATGATGTTTTTTACGCCCTCTCTGGCCTCAACCCTCAGTAGGCTTATGGACCTGATGGAGTGCCTCCTATTGTCTTTAAAAACTGTGCTTCCATGCTGACACCCTGCCTGGTCAAACTCTTCCGCCTCTGCCTATCAACATCTACCTTTCCTTCCTGCTGGAAGTATGCCTTTGTACAGCCTGTGCCTAAGAAGGGTGACCGTTCCAATCCCTCAAACTACCACCCTATAGCTTTACTTTCCTGTCTATCTAAAGCTTTTGAATTAATCCTTAACCGGAAGATTCAAAAACACCTTTCCACTTCTAACCTTCTATCTGATCGCCAGTATGGGTTCTGCAAGGGGCGTTCTACTGGCGATCTTCTTGCTCTCTTAACTGACTCTTGGTCATCCTCTCTTAGCCGTTTCAGTGAAACTTTCTCTGTTGCGCTAGACATATCGAAAGCCTTCTATAGAGTCTGGCACAAGCTTTGCTTTCTAAACTGCCCTCATATGGATTCTATCCTTCTCTCTGTTCTTTTATCTCCAATTTCCCTTCCAGATGTTCTATCTCTGTGGTGGTAGACAGTCACTGTTCTTCCCCTAAACCTATCAACAGTGGCGTTCCGAAGGGCTCTGTCCTATCACCCACTCTCTTCCTGTTATTCATTAATGATCTTCTTTCCATAACAAACTGTCCTATCCATTCATATGCTGATGACTCCACTCTGCATTATTCAACTTCTTTCAATAGAAGACCCTCTCAACAGGAAGTACACGACTCCAGACTGAAGGCTGCAGAACGCTTAACCTCAGACCTTGCTATCATTTCTGATTGAGGCAGAATGAACTTTGTGTCCTTCAATGCCTCAAAAACCCGATTTCTCCACCTATCAACTTGACACAATCTTCCAAACACCTATCCCCTATTCTTCGACAACACTCAGCTGTCACCCTCTTCAACACTAAACATCCTCGGTCTATCCTTAACTCAAAATCTTAACTGGAAACTTCACATCTCCTCTCTCACTAAATTAGCTTCCTTGAGGTTGGGCGTTCCGTATCGTCTCCGCCAGTTCTTCTCTCCTGCACAGTTGCTATCCATATACAGGGGCCTTGTCCGCCCCCGTATGGAGTATGCATCTCACGTGTGGGGGGGGGGCTCCACACACACAGCTCTCTTGGACAGAGTAGTCTAAGGCTCTTTGTCTCATCAACTCCCCTCCTCTTACTGATAGTCTTTTACCTCTTTCTATCTTATTGATATTTCCACGCTGACTGCTCTTCTGAACTTGCTAACTGCATGCCTCCCCCCTCCCACGGCCCCACCACATGCAACTTTCTACTCAAGCTCATCCCATTACTGTCCAAATCCCTTACACATGAGTTAACCAGCATCTTCACTCTTTCATCCCTCACGCAAGTAAACTCTGCAACAATCTTCCTTCATCTGTATTTCCTCCTGCCTAGAACTTGAACTCTTTCAAGAGGAGAGTATCAGGACTCCTCTCCTCCCGAAATTGACCTATTTTTCGGCAACTTCTCTGAACGCTTTTTATAGGAGCAGTGAGTAGCGGGCTTTTTTTTCATTATTGTTTCCATTTTTTTTCCTTGAGCTGTTTCCTTTGATGTAAAAAGAAAGAAAAATTGTTGAAGCAGGCAGTGTCCATAAAATAAAGGAAAAGTTGGACAAATATAGATTGGGAGACAGGACTGACTGAGCTTGAGCTCAGGCCCTGTTTACTACAAACAGGTAAATAACACAGGCCATGCTACCCATCACTTTGAGGGACAGTTGCTTCTTTTCATATACTTGGGATATTTTCTTCTGTTAGGGCCAGTGCATTTCTGACGAGCTCCAGATCCTCACATAAGTGTTTGGTTGTTTCTGCTCAGTTTTAATCGACATACATCGTGCTATTCTAAATAAGCAAAGTAAAAGAAAATTACAATGTTTTTACCCTGCATTATTCCTAATTTGCATAATATAAATATCCATAAATCAAGCATTCCTTGTTCTCAGCACAAAACTACTGACCTTCTTTGCCAAGTTCCACGGGTCCCTGGTAACTCCTCTGCTGGTCAGGTCCTGCTTGAGGGTGTGGACGAGGCGTGTCACATGTGGTGAAGAAGTCCTGAACTGTGCCTTCACCCCAGCCAGGTGGCTGTAGAGTGACTGTACAGCTCCTGAAAGTCCTGTCCGATTCCTTTGATTCCAGCGGTGGTATTCACTGGAAAGTGAATAATTAATAGACACTCCCATATTTAAGGTGTGAACTATTATATGAATATTACTTTTCTAAAGAGTAACTACTACTACTACTACTACCACTATTACTTATACAACTACTACTACTACTACTACTACTACTACTACTGTGGTGTCCCAAGTTTTACACTTAACCCCTTCTTTGCCGAGCGCCGCCGCGTATGTAAACAATGCATTCCCCTGACATACACTTCCTGCGGTGCGAGGGGTTGTGTATATTTTATTGTAGTGACCTAACTATTCGCCCCTTACAATCTTTTTGTATTTTTCTCAACACACAAACCCCACGTGGTGATACTATTAACAAAAAAAAAGGCAAAGGCAAAATAACTATGTATATATGTTTTCATGTGTTATGCTAATGTACTATTGCACAGGTAATTATTATACAACAATTCCGGGTTGCACATCAACAAAATCCTCTTCCACACTAGGCAAAACACTTGGGCGAGCATTAACAAATGGATCTGACAGCAGCTGGAAACGTGTGGAAGCCTGTGACGGGGATGGCGAACGAGAACCACTTGGTGAGAGCATAGCCTCACTATCCACCCCTTCTGCCTCCCCGTCATCACTCGTGTCAGCAGCGTCAAGGTCACTCCCAGGGTCGTAATCAGTGTCACTGACGTCTACACTGATATATCAGACAATGTCTCATCATCGTCTGACATTTCTAAATCAGCGTCATGAGGAATGAAATAGTCTGCATGGTAAGACTCTGCAGGTGATGTCATGATGGAGAGGATAATATCCTGGGCTCTTCCTCTCACAGACAACCAAAGGCAACTGACGCCTCAAGGTGTGTAATTATTGCCATATGTCTTCAAAGATTTTTATGCTTTATATTTGAAGTAATAATAAAGAATAATGATTGGTGTAAAAGAGGTTACGTCATAAATAGGGAGCAAGCCATTGGCGGTACAGGTAACTCTCAATTTATGCGAGTTTGGTTTATGTGTTTTTGAAATAACGCGGGGTCCAAAATCCAAATCAATGTTTAATTTACACTTTTTTTTCACTTATACGTGATATTTTATGGAGTGGCCACCAGATGTCTTACACAACTGGACTCATACGGCCACACAGCTGAGCTCAGTTCTTCCCGCACGCCACTTGAACAGCAATACAGTACCCACGCTGCCACACTACTCAACAACAACAACAACAACACCCTCGCTGCTGTGCTACCACAAGGGGAAGGGCAGCCAGAGGAGGAACCACGAGAGAGAGAGGAGTCAGAGTGATACAGTAGGGAATAAAGGTACAAACCTACCTCTTGTGTGATTTACATTGTTTTTGATTTACGCCACCTCTTCAAGGACACAATACTCATGTATATCAAGAGTTACCTGTAGTGTTATGACGTATCATGACATCACACATTGCTCACTGCTTTGTTGGCAATACACAGAGGAGTTGCCATCACCAAGACCACAGAAACAGAGTTACCGGCTTCCCCTGAGGCCCAGATTCTACCATTCATTACGTGGTGTATGAGCGTACATCACCAGCAGTTCCGGTGTGGCGTGGCTGTTTTCATGTGATGTATGCTCGTACATCAAAACACACATTCGGTAAAGAAGGGGTTAAGGGGAAAGTTTGCCTATATTTGTAAATTGGCTGAGGTTATTGATTAGCATGTATGTTACATATAATATTGCCTTCATTATTATACAACAATTCCTGGATGCACATCAACAAAATCCTCTTCCACACTTCCACACTAGTTTCAAGTAAATAGTACCAATATGTTTTCAGATATATTAATTTTTTCATTTTTTCTAAATTTTCAAAATCTATCTACTCCATCATTTTTAAATATTTTGTTTCGCCACTTGCACACAAAATACTTCATAAATATCCTAACAAATTGTGTAAATTTTTCTTAAAATCCTATGAATTTAGTCATAAAATTTTCTTTTTATTATAATTTGAAATCTACAGTACCAACTCCAGTTTCATGCTATCCGAGTTTCGCGGTTAGTCCTAAATTCTTACCTTCCCGACTTTCGCGCATTATCACCCCGAGTTTCACGCTGCTTTGACACGTACGGGTCACGTCTACTTATCATCGGCGTCACACACGCTACCTTAAAAGGTAGTATCACACTGGACATTTTCCTCCGAACATTGTGGTTATGAGAGAGAGAGAGAGAGAGAGAGAGAGAGAGAGAGACTTATTAACATGTTAACCGCGTTTGAACTTCCTTCCGCCGCCTCCTCCCTGTCGCGTTTAGTTCACCTCGGCGCAGCCTCAATACCACATGAGCCCCTGACTCGACAGCAGGTGTGTAACTTCACTCGGTTAGAAGCCCCTCTCGTGAAAGGTGAGATAGAGAGGATGAAAACAAGGAGAAAGGAGAAGGGTGTGGGGAGGGAGGGTCAGAAAGGAGAGTCAGGTCAGGGCTTTGGTCAGGACATGACCTGACTCAGGTCAGGTCATGTCCATACCTATCACACACACACAGAAGGTGAAATGAGAAGGATGTGGGGAGGATGGGGCAGAAAGGAGAGTTAGATCAGGGCTTTGGTCAGGACATGACCTGACTCAGGTCAGGTCATGTCCTGACTTGTTTCACACACACACACACACACCTCTTCGTGGTACAACTGGTAGAGTGCTGCGCTACCATACTTCACGGTCTGACAGGGTGGCGGTTCGAGCTCGCTCAGGCCGGATTCTTTCAGTTGACAAGGAGAGGTTACTATCCCCCCTTTAGCAAGGGGGATGGGGTGTGTGGTGTGTGAGGTCCCGACAGTACCCAGAGATCGACTAAATGAGCACTTGCTCTATCGGGAGGGTACCTGCTGGCGACTACAAGTCCAACTCGCGATCAGGCAGCGATGAATTACACACACACACACACACACACACACACACACACACACACAGTGGATAGAGCGTCTGGCTTACAACCAGAAGGACCGGGGTTCGATTCCCCAGCCGGGTGAAGATAAGTTGGGTTTATCTTCTTTCACGTGTAGCCCCTGTTCACCTAGCAGTGAGTAGGTACGCGACGTCAGGCAAGGAGTTCTGACCTCGTTGTCGCGCTGTGTTGTGTGTGAGTGGTCTCAGTCCAACCCAAAGATCGGTACTACGAGCTCTGTGCTCTTCCGTTGGGGAACGGCCGCCTGTCTCGAGAGAGACCCGCAGCAGACCAAGAGGTGAATTACATGGATTAGACGGCGAGAAAGGGAGGGAGGGATCGAGGAACAGCAAGCTGTAACTTGTTGAAGAGGTGCCTCTCTCTCTCTCTCTCTCTCTCTCTCTCTCTCTCTCTCTCTCTCTCTCTCTCTCTCTCTCCTTCCGTTGACCAGTTTTCCCATGACACTTCCTTACAATTAAAATCCCCCGTTATCAGAATCTTGTCCTTCTCCTCCAGCAATCTCCTTAGGCAATCCAATGTGTCTTCCAGCTTCTTGTACAATTCTTCTGTCCATGAATTGGTTTTTGGAGGGACATACACCACTACGGTATTTCTGCATCCTCCCCTTTGCAGTCTTATTCCCACACTCAAGACCTCCGCTTCCCCTTCGCCATAGGTGACACCCTCCACTGTCCATTCTTTTTTCAACAATAGCATCACTCCTCCTCCTTGTTTATTTTCTCTATTTCTCATCCATACATTATATTTACCATCCCCTAATTTAAATGCATCGATACTACCAGTCAATTTGGTTTCCGTAATCCCCGTAACATCTGGTTTTTCCTTGCTCAGGTAATCTCCTATTTCTAACATTGACGACATTAACCCGTTCACATTAGTGTATGCCACCTTCAAGCTGTCACCTCTTCCCTGATGTACCACTTCCTTAGGTCCATGTCTATCACTCTCCAGAAAAACTTTTTATCCTCTTCTGACCTTGCTTCATTCTTTTCAATGGCTTGATTCTTCAGTTCTCTTATTGTGTTCCTTTCCTCCACACTTCTGTCCTTTCTTACCCAGACTTTTTTGTAGGTCTCTGTTCTTGCTAACTTCCATGACTTTCCTACCATTTCTTCGGCAGCCACTTGAGACCCAAATCTAATTTTAACTGGTCGTTGGTCGTGTGTGTGTGTGTGTGTGTGTGTGTGTGTGTCATGACGTGACCTGACTCTCCCTTCTGCTCCTCACCCCCCCACACCTTTCTAATTTCCCCTTATGTGTGTGATGCACACCCGGAAAAGTTGTCGGTTGCCCAAGCTGCCGCCAACGCGGTGGGAAGAAAAAGGCCCAGTGTGACACCAGCTTATGGACAACCGACAACTCGCTCCTGGGTGGGCATATGGGCATTGCCAGTAGCCACAACGGTCAGAGGAAAATGGCCATTGTGGCACCGCCTAAAGGCAGCGAGGCCGCTGATTGGGTGAGCGCCGGCGATGACGTCATCGGACTCCCAGCGAATCACAAGCGTGTTTTCAGAGCTCAGCCAATCGTAAGGCTTCATCTGTGGCTTTAAAATGACCAGTTCTCTCTTCGTGCTTTCTTCCTTTTTCCAAGGTACATATTTTGAGATAACAAGGGAGTAAAGGAGGAAAAAAGTGAGCTCCGGGGGGCAGCATGAGCCAATGATAATGGTGCCACTATAAACAGTTGCCTGCGCCATGACGGGCTCAGGGCCGACCACCAGGCCCAGGTGGATAGTCTACTGGTGCCATAGCCCACATGTAAAAAAAATTAAAAAAAATAAATAAATAATAATAATAATAATAATAATAATAATAATAATAATAATAATAATAATAATAATAATAATAATAATAATCCACGGGTCGGAACAGATAAGAACTTTTTCAGTGTTTTCAATACCTTGAGTTTCGCGATCCTCGAGTTTAGCGCTATACCTTCGGAACAAAGCGAGTGCAAAACTCGAGAAGGTACTGTAGAATGTTTTTGTGCTGGACAGAAAAAGTATGTCAAAAAATTTTTTTTATACAATTTGTTCTATGTTAACTCAAGTTTTGACCTCTAAGTTTTTATCAGCGTCACAGACACTGATCAACAGATTGTCCATCTTTTTAGTGTTGTTGTTGTTCTCTTCAAGTTGTTTTCCTGGCTTACCCATGCATTGTAGACATGACATTGTATAACATTTGTAAGCCCTGATGAACCATACAACATGGCGTTATAAACAAAGTCAGCTGTTTTTATTCTTTATTTTTTTTTATGTCTTTGCCTGTGGCACCGGTAGGCCTTCATAGCAGGGCCTGATGGTTGGCCCCAGCCCGTTGTGGTGCAGGCAAGTGTTTATAGTGGTGCCATCTTTACTTTTCAGCATTTTCCATTTTAGACCCCTAGTTGCATAATGTAAATTGTTGGGGGTGTGTTGGAGGGTCATGCCACACTGATCTAGCACAGTTTTTGTGCTATTAATACTTGTTATGGCAATCGGACAAAGCATAAATGAGGAAATGCATTTTATGTTGTTGTGACCTTTACTTTGAGAAAACATAGATTACAGATATTTTTCCATTTTCATGTCATAGCGTACTCAAATTATTTTTCAGTAATTATACATGAATAATGATCAGGCACCTGGTCCCCCCTCATAAAGGTATTATTCACTCAAGGGCGAGGGTATCATGATGCGCCACATCACTCATGCTGCCAAGTTTGATCATATTTAGAACTCTCCTGGTTTGTACTCCTTGCTGGGACTCTACTTTTTCCTTCCTTTTTTGCTTGAATGGTGTACTGATTCTCCTCTCTTCTTTCTCAAGTATCTGAAATTTCCATTCACCCAGCACCAGTTAATCCAAACAGTTGCTGTATATTAGGGGTTTAACTGTATAGTTTAAAGCAGATGAAAATGAAAGAGCAAAAAAGTCAGCTTCCAAAAGGTTCTAATCTGTATTTATTCCTTATTATATAACATCTGCCCCCAAACTACCAGTTTCAGAATTAGTGACATTTTTTCAGTGACTCAATATTGCTATACACAGGGCCCCCCCGTACATAAAAATATATATTCAAGCTCTTCTGTATCATGTTCAGCTCTTTAACGCTTACATTATGGCGATCGTATATATGAGTGCGCTACCACACGGGGGATCATATATATAATCATCACACTCTACACTCCCAACATTTCAAATATACCGCCAGTTCTTGACTCAGAAGAATGGTGGAGGCATCTGGCATCCGTACACACTCTCATTCATCTCCAGTGCACGGCCTACCAAAGGCCACAGATCATCTTCCACTTTTGTCCAGAATACATCTGTCATGTCTCGGGACGCGTCAAGCAGTTCCTCTGCTCCGGGCGGAAGTAGAGCGCGGGCAAATCAAAGTGAGAGTGTCTCTGATGACTGATATGGTAGTGACGTTGACAGAGGATGGGGTAAGTAGAGAGAGAGAGAGAGAGAGAGAGAGAGAGAGAGAGAGAGAGAGAGAGAGAGAGAGAGAGAGAGTGTGTGTGTGTGTGTGTGTGTGGGGTGCTTCCACGCGACGTGTCACGGCCACGAGAAAATGCACAATATTTTCGGCTGTCATAACTTTTTTTATTATTATTAGGAGAGAAGTTTTATTACACCACCATATATACTACATGAATATACAATTATTGCAAAGAAGAAAGACACCATTTCCACCTCTTTTAAATGTCTAAATTTTCCCCGTGCACAGCATCCAGAGAAATATATCACCACCCATACTCTAAGGGTTAACCCAGTAGCAGCGACGGGCCATACATGTGGCTTTACCGTGTACCAGTGACAGGCCAAATTCTTGCCATGACATAAACCCCCCAAAATGTACATATATGCATTTGATCACAAATGCATATATACATAAAATATAATGGTTTGTGCGCGTGACGATTTTTTCTCATTAACTCGCTTAGAGGGGTCTTTGAGAAACATGATCACCGCAGCTTCACTGACTGACTCAGGAACAACCCTTCTTCATCTATACTTCTTCCATTCATTGACATGGATTCTTTGAAGAGGAGAGTATTAAGGCAACTCTCATATTGAATTTGCTCTTTTTGGGGGAGGAGGCTTCTTAAAAGAATCTGTCTCCTTTTGCAAAGAGTAGCATTTTTCAAAATCTTGTTTTGTCCATGGTCAATCTATATTGCAGAAAAGAAAAAGGAACTGCTTCTCAATAAAGAGTTACGTTTTGTATAATTACCCTCTATATTTGCTTTCATCAACATCACACCATTGTCTCACTCCTACACTCATCAAAAATCCATTGCTCACTATGCCACCAACTCATACACATACTCCTTTGGAGAGGCAGTGACTGAGTGGTCAGGCGGGAGTAGTGTCCAGGAGAACATGAGCTCAAGCCCTGCTCACTACTACATGCTGACAATTTTCAGTCATCACCTAATGGCCAAGACTATCCACATGCTGTCATGATGACCACCTATCTACCCAGACTCTAGAGAAAAAAAAAAATAATCATGTGTAGCTCCAGGGGCCAAACATGAATGGTGCCATTATAAAAACAAAAACACTTGCCTGTGCCTGCACCACTAATGGGCTGGGACCGACCATCACTCTAACTATAGTCGGTTCAGCCAAGTCTGAAGTGAGCATTATCGTGCACTGGCAACCTTCTGTCACATGGCGTGTCTGATTTCGTGGATACTGTGTGCTGGCCTGTGCGTAGTAAACAGTCGTCAGTGTCAATAGTATGCAGGCAACAGTAACAAATACCGTCAATTATAGTCGATTATGAGTTAAAAAATATTAGTAATGTCGCAAACAGCTGTTTTGTAATTTACAAGATCGCTGATTATGATTATTAACCCAAGAAAAGCGATCCCAGGGTTGGAGAGAGCCATTGTCAGGCGACTGGTTGACCCAAAAATTGAGTCTCAGAATTGGAAAAACAGTACCTCAGCGCCTTTGGAATATTAGAGCGCATAGGACAGTGAAAACCAAAACGTTCTAAGCCTATTTGTATGGCTGTGGCAGCAGTCAATAAATGGGATTTAGCCGAGTGCTGGCAACTCCTGGGACGTGCGAGGGGGACTAAGTGCGACGAGGCAAGACGAGGGACGTGAGCGTAAATGACATGTAGCACATACACATATTTGTAACCACTAATATACACCTCATCTATATCTTAATTTTTTTAGTTTATCAATAATTTATAAATAAGACGTGCTACGAGACGAGGCAAGACGATCAACGTGAGCGAAATGAATGACATGGGGCTGTAAAGGGGAAGAGGGAGGTCAGTACTCTGGCTCTTTATCTCTGTTCTATAGGGTTGCCGGTGAGCAGGGTGAGGCAGAGGAATGGAAGATGGATGGATTTAGAATGGAAAGAGGGAGAAGGAAGAAAAGGGGAGAGTCACAAGGAGTTACAAGGGGTGGGATGGGGGGGGGGAGAGAGAGAGAGAGAGAGAGAGAGAGAGAGAGAGAGAGAGAGAGAGAGAGAGAGAGAATCTTGGTGGTGGAGGTGAGGGGTAGGGTTCATCTGTTTAAATAGTAAAGGTTGCCGATTACTATTTTCCCAACCACTTCTGATGTGAGGAAAGGAGACTGGGAGGGAGGATGGAGAGGAGGTGAGGGGGAGGCCAGGGGGGGGCCAGGGAGGGTAGAGGCCAGCCGGGGGGATGGAGAGGGGTGAGGGGAGGCTAGCGGCATACATGCGTCTTCATGAATAAAAATAACGTTTATTCATCAATGTATGCACGCTTTGTTGTCCTGTACGTAGTAATAGGCTTGACTCATTTCATACAAATATACACAGGGAGTTGATGGCTTTTTTTTTCTTGTCAGCTGTGTATATGACAGAATGTATGCTATAAATTATGGATTGACCTCTAGTGCGAGTCTCTGTGGTCAGGTCGGTAAGGTGACAGACTCGTGTTTGACAGAAGCTGTGACTGAAAAAGGTTGAGCGTTCTAATCCTGGGGGCGGTGGCGGCGGTGGTGCTTGTGGTGGCGGCGGCGGCGGCGATGGTGGTGGTGGCAGCAGCGGCGGCGGTGGTGGTGGCAGTGGCAGCAGTGGAGGTAGTGGTGCTGGTGGTGCTGGTATTAGCAGAAAGATCAAGGACCCATCTTGCCCTTCGCTGCCTTTGTCTGGGTGGTGGTGAGGCTCCCCACTCCTCATCACTACTGCTGAGGGTGGTCGAGGACTGCCTAGAGACGGCGAGTCCTTTGGGCCCTGCCTGAAGGTCGGGCAGGGTTGGCAGAAGGAGCGGAAGTACTGTGTCCTCTCTGGCTGGGGTCCATGGTGTTGCTGAAGCTGCCCAGGAGGGTAGGGTGAGGGGGTCTGCTGCTGGGGGTGGGGGGATTGTGGGTAGCCCTACTGAGTGTTGCCATATATTACATGATCCAGTCCAATTTTCAGCCATCTAGACCTACTGGTGCGGTTTCCGTACGCATTAAAAAATCGCGCTCAATTGAGGCTTGTCGCCTCTCCTTGGGCAAGCCTCAATTGAGGTCTGTCGCCGTACTCGGGTTAAACAGCCTTGGCACTGTCCGGCACCAAGAAAATCAGCAGGCTTTATATTAACCCTTAAACTGCGGAGGACTGAATGCTGATATTTTTCCTTCGTTTTTTTTTTTTTTTTTTTTTACAACAAAGGAAGCAGCTCAAGGGAAAAAAAAAAAAAAAACAAAAAAAAAAAGCCCGCTACTCGCTGCTCCCAAAAAAGAATCAAATGAGGTGGCCGTAAGAAAGATCAATTTCGGGAGGAGAGGTGTCCTGATACCCTCCCCTTGAAAGAGTTCAAGTCGTAGGCAGGAGGAAATACAGATGAAGGAAGATTGTTCCAGAGTTTACCAGCGTGAGGGATGAAAGAGTGAAGATGCTGGTTAACTCTTGCATAAGGGGTTTGGACAGTATAGGGATGAGCATGAGTAGAAAGTCGTGTGCAGTGGGGCCGCGGGAGGCATGCAGTTAGCAAGTTCAGAAGAGCAGTCAGCGTGGAAATATCGATAGAAGATAGAAAGAGATGCAACATCGCGGTGGAATTTAAGAGGTAGAAGACTATCAGTAGGAGGAGAGGAGAGCTGATGAGACAAAGAGCCTTAGACTCCACTCTGTCCAGAAGAGCTGTGTGAGTGGAGCCCCCCCCCCACACGTGAGATGCATACTCCATACGAGGGCGGACAAGGCCCCTGTATATGGATAGCAACTGTGCGGGGGAGAAGAACTGGCGGAGACAATACAGAACGCCCAACCTCGAGGAAGCTGATTTAGCGAGAGAGGAGATATAAAGTTTCCAGTTGAAATTTTGAGTTAAGGATAGACCAAGGATGTTTAGTGTTGAAGACGGTGACAGCTGAGTGTTGTCGAAGAATAGGGGATAGGTGTTTGGAAGATTGTGTCAAGTTGATAGGTGGAGAAATTGAGTTTTTGAGGCATTGAAGGACACAAGGTTCCTTCTGCCCCAATCAGAAATGATAGCAACTTCTGAGGTTAAGCGTTCTGCAGCCTCCAGTCTGGAGTCGTGTACTTCCTGTTGAGAGGGTCTTCTATTGAAAGAGGTTGAATAATGCAGAGTGGAGTCGTCGGCGTATGAGTGGACAGGAAAGTTTGTTATGGAAAGAAGATCATTGATGAATAACAGGAAGAGAGTGGGTGATAGGACAGAGCCCTGTGGAACGCCACTGTTGACAGGTTTAGGGGAAGAGCAGTGACCGTCTACCACTGCAGATAGTTAATATTAACATTATAATAAAAAGCAAAAATATAAATCTAATAGTATGTCATCAATGAGAAAAATGTAATTTGATGTATTACAGCAGTTCAGAGTGGTACATGAATAATTAGAGCAAATAATAGGCCCTAAAAATTCACGCGCTTTCCAAAGTGCAGGAAAAATGTGACATGTCGGGTAGAATGAGGGCTCCGGGTGGGAGTGGTGGACAGCTGCCCGCGCGGTTTTGTCTCCGAGGGTGTGAGAACCACCATTGTTTGTTTGCTTCCTTCCCCCCCCCCCCCCCTCTCTCTCTCTCTCTCTCTCTCTCTCTGCATTTGTTTTTTCTTTTCTTTTTCTCAATGTGTTCTTCCTCCCTCCCTCTCTCCCTCCCTTCTCTCTTTGTTTGCATTCGCATTATTTGCATGTAATTTACCGATACAGTATACAAAACCACGCTGATCAAACGTGACAAAAGATAAATAAAAGTCAATATCAAATGGTGGCATTTTATTTAGCATAACAGCTCTGGGAAGGTGGGCCGCCAGTATGTGGAGATGATGTCCACATCCGTCTGCACCACCACGTCCCTCACATCCCTTGGCTGGGCCTTGACTGTCGGGGCTAAGGTTGAAGTGACAGGAGTGGTGGTGCTGGACGAGTCCTGTAAGCGGAAGATAAGAAGATTAGGAGTGTGACACACACACACACACACACACATTGTAACAAGTTACCTTACCAATAAATCATAACCCCGGGCAAGGGTGGGAGCCGGCAGGGTTGGCAAGGTGGGGGTTAGTAAGGGTAGTGAGGCCATTGCGCATTGCGTCCACTGAGGTGGTGAGCTACCCACAGATAATACCCTTTTATTGCCACCCTGCGATAAAGAGAAACATTCAACAAAATACAGAAGGTTTTACACACACACACACACACACACACACAAAAAAAAAAAAAAAAAAGGAGAATTGAGAGGGAAAATGAAGTGCTGGATGGAAAGCTACTTAAGAGGAAGAGAGATGAGAACCGTGGTTAAGGACACTAGATCGGAATGGAGAGCGGTGGAAAGTGGAGTGCCCCAGGGGTCGGTTTTAGCACCAGTACTCTTCCTAGTCTATATTAATGATATGCCAGAGGGAATAAACAGCTACATGAGCCTGTTTGCAGATGATGCTAAACTGCAAAGACAGATAAGAAACAGTGAAGACTGCAAGGAGCTGCAAGAAGACCTCAACGAGATTTGGAAATGGAGTCAGAAATGGGAGATGAAATTCAATGTGAAGAAATGTCATGTTATGGAAATGGGAAAAAGTGTAGAAAGACCAAAATGGACATATAAAATGGGAGATGGTGAAATATTAAAGAAAGTAAATGAAGAGAGAGACCTGGGAGTAATAATGCAAGATTATATGCAACCAGAAAGTCATATAAATTGGATCTTCGGTGATACATATAACATGGTGAGAAATATAGGTATAGCATTCCACTACATGGACAAAGAAATGATGAAAAAATTAATAACTACTATGATCAGACCTAAACTAGAATACGCAGAAACAGTGTGGTCTCCACATATGAAGAAACACATAGTAAAACTAGAAAGAATACAGAGGATGGCAACAAAAATGGTTCCAGAACTGGAGGGACTGACATATGAAGAGAGACTAAAGGAAATGGACTTGCCAACACTAGAACAAAGAAGAGAAAGAGGAGACCTAATACAAATATATAGGCTATTGAGTAAAATGGAAGAAGTAGATAACGAGAAATTGCTACTAAGAGAGGAACCTTCCAGCAGGAATACTAGAGGACATAGTAAAAAGTTGAGGAAGGGAAGATGCTCAAGAGACATAAAGAAATATAGCTTCCCTCAAAGAAATATAGAGGTTTGGAACAGACTAAGTGAAGAAATAGTATTGGCGAAGAGTGTGCAGAGCTTCAAGGAAAAGTTGGATAATTATAAATACGGAGACGGGACCACACGAGTGTAAGCCCAGGCCTTGTAAAATTACAACTAGGTAAACTAGGTAAATACACACACACACACATCTGGATATGAAAGTGAGGCAGTGGTTCATGGTGACGAGAGGAAGGAGAGAAAAAATCTAACAGAAAAGGAGGAAGGATGGAAAGAGTCTTATACGAATATTAATGGAATAGTGTCATTGCGGATAAAGTTTAATGACTATTTGAGAGACAGAGAGCCTGATATTGTGGGGCTGACGGAAACCAAGTTGTGTGACTCAGTTGAGGTGGTGGGGATTGGAGAAGGTGCATACACTATATGGAGGAGAGACAGAAAGAGAAAACAGGGAGGAGGTGTGATGTTGATGGTAAGGAAAGGCATTAGGGTGGAGGAGGTGATTGAGGGTGAAGGCTTGGCAGAGGTACTGAAGGTGAAAACTGTGGGTGCTGAAGGAAGAAGGAGGCAGTATGTAGTAGGGTATGTGCCACCAAGAACCAATGCATGGAAGGCCCGAGAATATGAACAAATGATACAAGACACAGTGAGTTGCCTGGATGGAGTGTTAAGAGAGAGTGAGAGAATAATTTTGATGGGTGATTTTAATTGCAAGGAGGTGGAATGGGAGGATTGGCAGACGCAGGGAACAGAAGAGTCGTGGGGAGGAAGACTCCTGCGACAGGCAATGGAACATGTGCTGACGCAATGGATTAAGGAACATACTAGATTCAGGAAAGAAGGAGAGGCATCAAGATTAAACCTGGTTTTTAGCAAGGAACCGGAAGTAATAGAAAATATTAAAATAGATTGCCCAATAGCAAAGAGTGACCATGCAATTGTGGAATTTGAAGTAAAAGAAAAGAGAAGGATTGACCGAAAAGAGGATCACAAAATAGGGAGAAGAAACTACTCTAAGGCAGACTTTGTTAATATGAGAACTTTTTTGAAAATGCAAATTGGAGTGGGCTGTACAAAGCCAGGAGTACACAAGACAAGTGGGAGGAGTTTTTAAAGCTGTACAAAGAAGCTGAGAATAGATATGTCCCAAAGGTAACCAAAAAAGATGCTGGTAAAAAGGAGTGGTTTAACAAAAGATGCGAGGCAGCTAGAAAAAGAAAGGAGGAAGCCTGGAAGGGATGGAGGAGACGAAGAAGAATCAACGTGTGGAGCAATTTCAAACAAGCAAGGAATGAATATACAAAGATTAGAAGAGAAGAAAAACGGAAATATGAAAAAGATATAATAGACAAGTGCAAAGACCAACCTAAATTATTTTATAGACATGTGAACGGCAAATTAAAGAATAGAGAAACACTTGATAAACTGAAAATGGATGGAACTACATATGAAGACCCAGCAGAGATGGCAGAAGTGATGAACAACAGTTTTCATAGAGTTTTTACAAAGGAAGACGAATTTGTACAACCACCGGGCCAGGAAAGAGGAAGGGTTATGCAGGAGATACAGTTAACGGTGCAGGAGGTCAAGGAAAGCTTGAACAAGCTGGATGTAAGAAAGGCGACAGGGCCGGATGGAGTATCAGGGTGGATCCTGAAAGAATGTAGTGAGCAACTTGCAGAGAAACTGCACTCCATAATGAGCGCCTCCCTGAGGGAAGGAAGGGTACCACAAGATTGGAAGGCAGCAAACATAGTACCAATTTTTAAGGGAAGAAAGAGAGAGGACCCATTAAATTACAGACCGGTGTCACTCACTAGTGTGGTTGCGAAGATATGTGAGAGGCTGGTTAAAAACAGGTGGTCAGATTTTTTAGAAAGTGAGAGAATTATCTCGGATTGCCAGTTTGGATTCAGGAGAGGGAGATCTTGTGTCACCAACTTGTTATGTTACTGCTCAAGGGTGACAGATTTAATACAAGAGAGAGAAGGCTGGGGGGATGGAGTGTACCTGGATTTGAAAAAGGCATTTGACAAAGTACCGCACAGAAGACTAATTTGGAAAATTAAAAATAGGGGTGGAGTGGGTGATGGACTTATTAAGTGGCTGGAGGACTTCCTAACTAACAGGGAAATGAGGACAATAATCAGGGACAGGGTTTCCAACTGGTGCCCAGTGATGAGTGGGGTCCCACAAGGTTCAGTGCTGGTGCCAATAATGTTTGCTGTTTATATAAATGATATGGTGGACGGAGTGACCAGCTATGTGAGTTTGTTTGCAGATGATGCAAAGCTATTGAGACAAGTCTAAGATGTGAAGGACTGTGAGGCATTGCAGAGGGACCTGGACAAAATATGGGAGTGGAGTGGTACATGGCAGATGGAGTTCAACCTTGGGAAATGTAAAAAAATAGAGTTTGGTAGGAGTGGTAGAAGATGTGAATATGATTATAAGATGGGAAGTGAGATAATATGCAGAGGAATGGAAGAAAAAGATTTGGGAGTGACTATCTCAGAGAACATTTCACCGGACAAACACATCAACAGGATAATGAGACAAGCTATGAATTTGCTGAAGAACATAAGGACGGCATTTGTGTATTTGGACGAAGAGGTGATGAAGAAATTAATAGTTACAATGATAAGGCCAAGGTTGGAGTATGCAGCAGTGGTCTGGTCTCCTCACGAAAAGAAGAACATAAGAAGGCTGGAAAGAGTACAGAGAGCGGCAACTAAGATGGTACCAGAACTTAGGGATCGGACGTATGAGGAGAGACTCAATAGCATGGGGCTCACAACCCTGGAGAGAAGAAGAGAAAGAGGAGACCTGATAGCGGTGTACAGGGTGGTGAGCGGGGTGGAGAATCTGGACAGAGAGGACCTGTGTGTGTGTGGAGCGAGAGAGAAAGAAGAGGACATGGAAAGAAGTTGAGGGCGACCACATGTAGGCGAGATGTGAAAAAGTTTAGCTTCCCAAACAGAAGCATTGAGCTGTGGAATGGACTGGAGGAGGAGGTGGTTTGTGCAAGAAACATTCATGATTTTAAGGAAAAGTTGGATAAGAGAGGATATGGAGACGGGACAGCGCGAGCGTAGCTCTTTTCCTGTATGTCACAACTAGGTAAATACACACAAACACACACACACACACACACACATACAGACACACAGAAGGGGAAATGGAAAGGGTGTGGGGAGGGAGGGGCGGAAGTGAAAATCAGGTTATGTCCTGAGTGAAGCCCTGACCTGAGTCAGGTCATGTCCTAACCAAAGCCCTGACCTGACTCTCCCTCAGGACCTGACCTGACTCTCCCCACTGCCCCTCCTTCCCCACACCTTTCTCCTTTCTTCTTGTTTTCATCCTCTCTATCTCCCTGTTTCCTCCACTCTTTTTCCTCGTTCTCCATTCTTACATCCTCTATCTATATTTTTTTATCACTAACTCTGTCCCTCTCCTCCCGTTCCCCTTCCCTATATTTACCTAGTTGTGACGTAAAGGAAGTGAGCTACGCTCATATTGTCCTTTCTCTGAGTATTCTTCTGGCCCGCTCAACAAACTAATTCCTGCGCGAAGTTCGTACTTACGAAGCAAATGTCGAAAGTCAAAACAAGAATAATAGAATCATTTATTGGGACCGAGTTGTAACAACGAAACATCGTAGGAAGTGTTTATAAGAGTGTAGGAAAGGTCAATAGGAGTGTGGGAAAGGTTTGTAAGCATGTGGGGAGGGTTTATAAAGCCTTAAAATATACACTCGGCCCTCGATTTAACGGATCCCGATTTAAAGGAGTTCGGATTTAACGGACCACAAAATCTCAACGGACAAATATCCAACAATGGACAGAATGTCCATTGCTGGGTAGATGTGTCCGGTGTGACACCGGCTTTAGAAACATCAAAACCCTAAAATAACAATAAACACATAAAATCCTATTAAAATAAATTTTAAAATAATATTATGTATACTACGTATATCAGAAAATCATAAAAAGAAATTGTTCCGAGGTAGTAGGGAGGCTGGGTAGATTTGTCTGGTGTGACACCGGCTTTAGAAACTTCAAAACCGTAAAATAACAATAAACACAAAATTCTATTAAAATAAATTTAAAAATAATATTATGTATATCTACTACTAAGTATATCATAAAATCATAAAAAAAGAAAAATTGTTCCGAGCTTGAAGGGAGGCAGGTATAGAGGCTGGTGTAATATGTGTTAACATGGTGCAATCTACTGCTCCTCGGCACCGGGGGCAGATTCAGAAAGCACTTACATCGATGTAACTCCAAGATACATCCCTCCGCACTTCCACTGGGATTCAGAAAACAGAAAAAGGATGTAGCCGAGGGTGTAACTCGGGTGTAAGTTACGCCAGCCTCAGAGGAGGTGCAACTCTCGCATCCTTTCTTTAATTTTCAATGAAATGCTTTATATATAATGTTTCCCGATTAGGAAATAAGAGTTTATGAGTCAATATAGCAAAATCCTTTCTTAAAAGCAATATGCTACAGCGTGGATGGAATATATGTTGTAGAGTTCACTGTAGCCGTCAGCCGTCAGGTCCACCAACTGCTGAAGAAGAAAAGGAAGACTGGTGTTCTTCTTCTTCTTTTGACCTGTCCCCCTTTGAATTGCTTCTCAGGTCCCTCTTGGTTATTGACTCCAATACTTGAACTCTACACAGATTGCACCATGTTAACACGCCACCCACGCCTCAGTCTGCGCTTGTCTCTCAAGGAATGTACTACATATTGTCTGTTGCTGCTTTGATTCTGGTGTTTGTTTTGTGCCAAGGTGCCTCCCAAACAAGAAAAACGTAAACGTGTGAATCTAACTGTGGTGCAGAAATTTGATTTGATAAAAAAACTAGAACATGCGTAGAGTGTAGCAAGCGTGTGTGATGAGTATGGTGTTAAGAAACAAACAGTTTCCGACATTCGTAAGAGTAAACAGAAGCTGCAGCAGTATGTCGCGATCGAGTTGTTGTGTCGATGCGTCCTCTAGTAAAAGTGGAAAAGTAGCCCCAAGAAAACACATGAAAAAGTGGTAAAGATAATTCTTAACCCTTAGAGTACGGGTGGCGAGATATTTCTCTGGATGGTGTGCACGGGGAAAATTTAGGCATTTAAAAGAGGTGGAAATGGTGTCTTTCTTCTTTGCAATAATTGTATATTCATGTAGTATATATGGTGGTGTAATAAAACTTCTCTCCTAATAGTAATAGAAAAGTTATGACAGCCCAAAATATTGCACATTTTCTTGTGTCGCATGGAAGCACTCTCTCTCTCTCTCTCTCTCTCTCTCTACCTATCTACTTGCCCCTCCCTCCTCTGTCAGTGTCACTACCATATCAGTCATCAGAGACACTCTCACTTTGATTCGCCCGCGCTCTACTTCCGCCCGGAGCAGAGGAACTGCTTGATGTGTCACGAGACATGACATGTATTCCGAACAAAAGTGTAAAATGATCTGTGACCTTCGGTAGGCTACGCGCTGGAGATGAATGAGAGTGTGTACGGATGCCAGATGCCTCCACCATTCTTCTGAGTCAAGAACTGGCGGTATATTTGAAACGTAGGGAGTGTAGAGTGTGATGATTATATATATGATCGCCGTACGGTTGGGGCATGTGGTAGCGCACTTATATATACGATGGCCGTAATCTAAGGGTTAAAGTAATTTTTTTGTATACTGGTATTTATCGTGTGTAAGTATTTTCAAGCAATGGAATTTTTCAAGTGACGGACCACCCTTCCCCCCTTTAATCCGTTAAATCGAGTGCCGAGTGTATATAAATAATAATATAAATATAAGGTCGCTACTTCACAGATTTTCATCGCGGGGGGTTCTGAAACCTAACCCCCGCGATAGACGAGGGATTACTGTATATCCACTCGGCCCTCAATTTAACGGACCCTGATTTAATGAATTTCAAATTTAACGGACCACAAAATCTCAACGGACAAACCTACCCAGCAACGGACATTCTGTCCGTTGCTGGGCAGATTTGTCCGGTGTGACACCGGCTTTAGAAACATCAAAACCCTAAAACAATAACAATATCAAAGAAATTTATATTTTTCATCAAAACTGCTTGCATCACCTCCCTTAAGGAGGTCGAGGAGGGTGAAGCCCCCCTCCCATCAGGTAGGTTAGGTTAAGTTAGGTTTGGTTAAATTTATTTGGCTCGCTGTTTGGGGCGGCGGAAATACGAAGCGCGAGACGGGACACGGCGTGTGTGGTGCAGTTCGTGTTGCGAGAAATACCTCTTTGCAAAAACAAGTCGCGCTGCTGCCCACCACGCATGTGTACGGGGGAATACACAGCAGGAAAACATTAATTTACCTGGTTTTGTTCAATTAGTGTGTCGAGTGTGAGCGGTGAGTGAAATTAATAGACAGTATGCATGTTGAACCTCTCTCTGTGAGTTGTTTTGCGGCTGCAGCAGCGGCGGGTGCAACAGCCATTGAAAAGTCAGTCATTTAATGATTTGTGATAAAACAATTATCACATTATTTCATAACACGCTGAAAACTGAAAAAAAAATGTTTCCGCTGCCCATGTGAGACTAGCACACTTGTAGAATTTTACCCAAACGTGTAAACAATATGCCCCCCCCCCCCGTCGGTATCATTTTACGTTTTTTATTATAACTAATTTTATTGTACACCTGTTTTTATCGTATGTATTTTCAAGCAATGGATTTTTTCAAGCAACGGACCACCCTTCTCCCCTTTTAATCCGTTAAATCGAGGGCAGAGTGTATGTATGTATGTATATATATATATATATATATATATATATATATATATATATATATATATATATATATATATATATATATATATATATATATACACACACACACACACACACACACACACACTACACGTACGAAACTCTCAGGCTCTTCCATCACTCCTGACATGATGACGGCTTCCTATAGGCCAGTGGTTCTTAACCTTTTCAGAGGCGCCGAACCCTAAAGAAAACCTCCGCACAGTAGCCGAACCCCTCAAGAATAAGGGGAAAAAAAACAGACAAGTGGAAAAAAATTGCTTCAAAATTCAAGAGTATATTAATTTTGGATAATACAAAGAATAGATTTCATAAAAATATTAAAGAAAATTTGTTTGAAACCCAATCGCAAAATTGCAATGTCAGACATGTAAGGGAAAGGAAAGAAAGGAAGGCAGTGGAGCAAGTAATTGAAGCAATTCAGGAAGAAGGTCATGAGCTGGTAGGGGAGATCGAAGAGGTATTCAGGCTTGGAAAGTAAGAAGGAGCCCAACGACCAGTTAAAATTAGATTTAGGTCTCAAGCTGCTGCAGAAGAAGTGGTGGGAAAGTCATGGAAATTAGCAAGAACAGAGACCTACAAAAAAGTCTGGGTAAGAAAGGACAGAAGTGTGGAGGAAAGGAACATGATGAGAGAACTGAAGAATCAAGCCATTGAAAAGAATGAAGGAAGGTCAGAAGAGAATAAAAAGTTTTTCTGGAGAGTGATAGACATGGACCTAAGGAAGTGGTACATCAGGGAAGAGGTGACAGCTTGAAGGTGGCATACACTAATGTGAACGGGTTAATATCGTCAATGTTAGAAACAGGAGATTACCTGAGCAAGGAAAAACCAGATGTTACGGGGATTACGGAAACCAAATTGACTGGTAGAATAGATGCATTTAAATTAGGGGATGGTAGATATAATGTATGGATGAGAAATAGAGAAAATAAACAAGGAGGAAGAGTGATGATATTGTTGAAAAAAAGAATGGACAGTGGAGGGTGTCACCTATGGCGAAGGGGAAGCGGAGGTCTTGAGTGTGGGAATAAGACTGCAAAAGGGAGGATGCAGAAATATCGTAGTGGTGTGTGTCCCTCCAAAAACCAATTCATGGACAGAAGAATTGTACAAGAAGAAGCTGGAAGACACATTGGATTGCCTAAGGAGATTGCTGGAGGAGAAGGACAAGATTCTGATAACGGGGGATTTTAATTGTAAGGAAGTGTCATGGGAAAACTGGTCAACGGAAGGAAGTGAAGCTTCATGGGGGAACAAGGTTTTGGAATTGGTTTTAGATAATGTCCTCACACAGTGGGTGGAGGAAAACACAAGATTCAGAGGAGAAGACGAGCCATCTAGATTGGACTTGATAATCACCAGGGAGCCGGATATCATGGAGGAGATGAACTATAAGAGCCCTATAGGGAAGAGCAATCATGTACTTATCGAGTACATATTACGAGAAGGAGGTAAAATAATCAGGAATGAGGACTACAGGAAAGAATGGTTTAACTTTAATAAGGCAAATTTTGAACAACTTGGGAAACATTTTGAGGAAGCACAATGGGATACTTTTTTTGAGCCTGAAAATGTGGAGGAAAAATGGGCTATCTTTCTATAGATTTACAACGAAGGAGTGGAAAAGTGGGTACCAAGGATGAAAGAAGGCCAGAAATCAAGAGAAGAGTGGTACAATAGAAAGTGTGTAGACGCCAAGCAGGATAAGGAGAAGGCATGGAACAAATGGAGAAAAAATAGGAGGATGGATCTATGGAATGAGTACAAAAGGAAGAGGAATGCTTATGTCAAAGTAAGAAGAGAAGAAAAAAGGAATTTTGAGAAAAATATTGTAGATAAGTGCAAAGACCAGCCAAAACTGTTTTATAAGTTCATAAATGGAAAGTTGAAAGATAGAGATGAGATTCAAAAAGTTAAAGTTAATGGTGAAACTTTTGACATTATAAGTGAAATAGTAAAAGTGATGAATAATTGTTTGCAAAGTGTTCACAAGGGAGAGTGAGGTTGAAGGTGTAGATGCAGTGCCGGGGAATAGAGTGGGTCTGGAGAGAATACAAACATCAGCAGATGAACTTTGAAAATTATTGGAAGAATTGGATGCGAGGAAATCAGCAGGACCGGATGGTATATCAAATTGGGTGCTAAAAGAGTGTAACCAGCAAATAGCTGAAAAGTTGAGCAACTTGATTAATGTCTCGCTAGCACAAGGGAAGGTACCGAGAGACTGGAAGAGGGCTAACATCATCCCAATACATAAAGGAGGAAGTAAGGAAGACCCGTTGAACTATAGGCCAGTGTCATTAACAAGTGTAGTAGCAAAGATGTGTGAGAAAACTATAAAAAACAGATGGGTGGAGTATTTGGAAGAAAACAGTATATTAACAAATAGCCAATTCGGATTCAGAGGAGGATGGTCTTGTGAAACTAATCTGATCAGCTTCTATTCAAGAGTAATTGATATAATACAGGAAAGAGACGGTTGGGCAGATTGTGTGTATCTGGACTTAAAGAAGGCGTTTGATAAAGTACCACACAAGCGATTAATATGGAAACTTAATCATGTTGGAGGTCTGGGTGGTTCAATATTGGATTGGATTGTGGACTTTTTGACAAAGAGAGAAATGAGAACAGTAATCAGGAATAATAAATCAAGCTGGATGGAAGTGACGAGTGGAGTCCCCCAAGGATCAGTGCTGGCTCCGATTATGTTTGTAATTTATATTAATGACATGACAGAAGGGGTGACAAGCTATATGAATATGTTTGCTGATGATGCTAAAATAATGAGGAGGGTGGCTAATGAAGATGACTGTGTAGCCCTGAGCCAAGATCTCGAGAGAATAAGCGAATGGTCACACAAATGGGAAATGACATTCAATACAGAGAAGTGCAGCGTGATGGAGTTTTGTAAGAGCAGTAGACGAATATCGGGGAACTACTCTCTGAGTAACGAAAGAACCATGAAAAAAACTGAAGAAAAAGATCTGGGAGTGATCATAACAGACAAGTTATACAATCTTCTTAGAAACATAAAAGCAGCATTTACATATTTAGATGAAGAAATGGTGAAGAAACTAATAACATTGATGATATGTCCAAGACTGGAATATGCAGCATTAGTGTGGTCACCTAGATTGAAGAAAGAAATTAGAAAGTTGGAAAGAATACAAAGAGCAGCGACTAAATTACCGGAAACTCTGAGGGAACATACTCATGAAGAAAGACTGGAGAAATTGGGACTAACAACACTGGAGAGCAGAAGAGAGGGGACCTAATAGCATTATACAGGATACAAGAGGGATTGGAGAAATTGGACAGGGAAGACCTAGTGGTACGTGACAGAAGTGTGACAAGAGGCAATGGTAAGAAATTGAAGAAGAGCGACTGTAGGAGAGACATCAAGAAATACAGTTTTCCATACAGAAGCATAACAACATGGAACGGACTTGACGAGGAGACTGTGTGTGCAAAAACGATTCATGAATTTAAAGCCAAATTGGATAATAAGCTTTATGGAGCCGGGACAGCACAAGCCTAGTACAGCTCTTTTTCTGTATTTCACGACTAGGTAAACACACACACACACACACACACACACACACACACACACACACACACACACACTTCACATGGAACGAGGCTTACTATAATAAATCATATTATGTCATCAAGATATAGTGAACTGTAAACTATATAATTCAGTGTTACTTACATGAGGAAATGCTTCCACATTATGTGGTAAACACAAGGGAAAAATCGTCGACTCGTGCCTTCATCATGGTTGTTGACACAAACAGGCCTACGTAACCCACCAGGACCACTTGGAGCCACTTCTTTTGCTGAGAGAGAGAGAGAGAGAGAGAGAGAGAGAGAGAGAGAGATATCAGATATATATATATATATATATATATATATATATATATATATATATATATATATATATATATATATATATATATATATATATATATATATATATATATATATATATGTATATATATATCTATATATATCTATATATCTATCTATCTATCTATCTATATCTATCTATCTATATATATATCTATCTATCTATCTATCTATCTATATATATATATATATATATATATATATATATATATATATATATATATATATATATATATATATATATATATCTATATCTATATCTATATCTATATCTATATATATATATAGGTAACTCGATTTATGTGAGTTTAGTTTACGCGTTTTTTAAATAACACGGGGTCCAAAATCCAAACAAATGTTTAATTTACACATTTTTTCACTTATACGCGATATTTTATGGAGTTGCCACGAAATGTCTCACGCAACTGGACTCATATGGTGTCTCGGCCACACAGCTGAGCTCAGTTCTTCCCGCGCACCACTTGAACAACAATACAGTACCCACGCTGCCACGCTACCCAACAATAGGGGTGGGCAGGTACCGGTACCAGTACCAGTACTAACGGTACCACCTATACGGTTTGGTACCGGTACCAGACTGCTCGGTACCGATACCAATACTAACCAGCCGCTCATGGTGTCCCTCATTTCTTCCTCACACGAGTGAAGCTGAGACTGAGTGGCTGAGTGGATATCTCGGTGATATGGATATTCTCTCTATCTCTCTCTCTCTCTCTCTCCACTGAATGAAGTGAATAAGCATATTATTCCCATCATCACTCATAGGTTATGACAGACAACTGGGCAAGACACAATTCACACGGTTCTGGTGACACGCGGAATGCAGCTGTTTGTTGTATGGGTGTGGTTGTGTGGTTTGTAAACAATGCAAATGGCGGCCGGGCTGGTATTGCGCGAAATAACTCCTCGTACAAGACTCATGATGTACAGTTTCTGATATCTTATTTACCCCATTATTCTCACTAATACTAATAATTAATAGTGAACACATGGACATTTTTTTCCAATATGATTTTTTATGTAGCTTGTACTGCTCCTTAGTCATACAATCGTAAGCCAGCTGTGACATCAAGATCAAGATCATACAAATGGCGCCCGACGGAAAAACGGGATAACAGCAAGGCATGGGCGATCCTCCACCGATTTAATTTTTGTATAGTAGTTATTTGATCGCCCTGTATTCTTTGGTAACATATTATAAGACAGCCATGGACTATGAAGGATTATAAACAATAATAAAGGTAAGTTTGCCGTTGTTATTGGATAAGACGAAAAACAGACCCTTAAAAACACCCCAAAGAAGAAAAAAAATCATTAAAAATTTGTACATTCGGCGTATTACGCGCAGGGCTAAACTTTCAGGCATTTTTTATGTGAAAAAGGTGCGCGCTATACGCCGAAAAATACGGTATTTATTTTTCGACAGAAACCTACCTCTTGTTTGATTTACATTGTTTTTGATTTACGCGACCTCTTCAAGGACGCAATACTCGCGTAAATCGAGTTACCTGTATATATATATATATATATATATATATATATATATATATATATATATATATATATATATATATATATATATATATATATATATATAAAAGCATTAGAGTACAAAACATCAGTGTAGTTAGTTACCTTGCAAAAGTAGAAAGCGTTGATGAATCTTCTGCTGTGATGGAGGGTTCGAGGTTTTCATTCCATTTATCCATTCTTGATTTATTGTATTTCTAATCACTTAGTAGTTTTCAGACTTTTTTAATATATAAACTGTTCTTATCACACCTTACACTTATAAATCTATTTATTACTTGTTGCTGCTTCATCTACTTGCTTACTTTCACATGCATCATATATTATTATTATATTTACAATATTTACATTTTTGTTCTATAGCCACCTAATATGACTGCAGGGTGTGGCACTCCTGAAAACAGTCACCGAGGCACAGCCCCACTTTGCATTCCTTGCACATGGTTGTGACCAGTTTGCATTTCTTATCTCTCTTTGAGGTCTCTTTGCACACCACACACTCTCTCTGCCCCTTATGCCCAGCTCTTGCTGGTGGAGGGGGTACATAGGTAGGGACGTGAAGTGCAAAAGCATTGGCAAACTTCAAGTGAGTGACATTTCTCCGTGCCTCCTCACTCCGTCGACCAGGGCGTGACTCAATGGACCGAGGTTCACCAAACCCTTCCAGGAATTGTGTCACAACAGTCTTGCTGAAGACACGAAGCGAAGATCTTTCCCGTCTTCACCATATACATGTTGAAAGCATTTAGCATCCATACGTCAGTCAGGTGGAATACAAGTTTCCTGGTCCATTTCCTTGTCTTCCTGAGACAGTCTACTGAAGTTATCTGCATGTCAGCTTTGTCGAGTAGCCTCATATTCTCATTGTAGTCATTTACAACATCTGGCTGGCTTCATAATTTTTTCCTTTGTTTTCCAGGCTATTTTCCCAGTATCCTCCGTTTTTCCACTATGGACAGTAGTCAGAAGATGGACTTCCTTCTTGTCATGCCACCGAATGCAAAGAATTTCATCACATTTATGTTTTTGTACGTCACTGCTTTTGGTTGCCTGAAACTGTGGCATGTTCTTTCTTTTCTTGTGAACTGTTCCCACTGCACCACTGCCGTGATCTACCAAAAATTTGGCAAGTGCTGGACTTGTGTACCAGTTGTCAGTGTACAAAATATGTCCTTTTCCAAAGTATTTTTCCATGAGGAGCTTGACCACAGCACCTGACATGCCGAGAGGATCACCTTTAAGAGTGTCTCTGTCACTTACGGAGTATATGCACATATCTAGCACTATTTCAGTTTCACAGTCACACAGGATGAACATTTTGATACCAAATCGGCGACGCTTCGATGGAATATATTGCTTGAATGTGAGTTTTCATTTGAAAAGCATAAAGGATTCATCAATCACCAGCTTTTGAAATGGGTTGAAGAAATTCTTGAACTTCTGTAGAAGGTTTTCAGCACTGTTCAAATTTTCCACAAGGGATCAGCATCATTTGAGTGTTTGTTATCAGTAAAATGAATGAATTTCAAAATGCAGCGATACCTGTCCCTGCTAAAGTAGGTTGGAAATACAGGCATGAAAAGCACGTCCTTGATCCAGTAATCGTCAAGCACACTTGTTTTAGAATGAGGCATAAGAAGCATGATTGCGATGAAGATCAGAAGTTTTTTTCTTGTAACATCTTTACAGGCTTTTTGCTCTGCCTGTTGTTTTCTTTCTTTTCTGGTGAAAATACCTATTTGTCTCTCTCACAATATGATCCACTAAATCATTGTCAAAATAAGCCAAATAATAATCACACTCTGCAGGTGTTTCTAGCAGCCTAAACTCACCTGTTATTCCAACCGGTGTGCCACATCCACTGGATGTGGCACAAAATCACTTCTTTCACTCCACTCAAAAGTTTAGTTCTCCGAGGTTGTTGCTTCCTTCCTCGAGGCACACCTCTTCCACGTTTCTTCCTCTTTCCTGAGGTGGCACTAGACATTGATGCTCGCGGTTCTTCACTGTCACTCAGAGCGCACTCAAACTCTGGCTCACTGTCATTTTCTGTGGAAGTATCACCACTGCTTTCATTAGCATAATAAGAGTCAAGCACAGTGGAATCACTGTTGCTTCCTTCTTTATCTGAAGAATGTGATCCAAGATCGGGGTGGAGCCACTCAGGTGGAGTTGTACCACACTCAGTGTCACTAGAACTGGGCAATGCTTCCGCCATCCTCTCCAGAATTAGAGCATTTCCACTGACCCAGGGGCCGTATTTATAATAACAAGTTATGGGTGTCATATTGGAGGAGACGTTTTCTGTCATTCATATTGGACTCATAAAATTAGTCATAATTCTTTTCCTATCGTCCAGCCCAGTGTTCGAAACATTGCACAATCATTATCTTTTAACATACATGGTAATTCATGAGATAACAATTGAAATATATGTTTAATAGGTTGTTTATATTATAGGGGCTATATAAATTAAAATATGTTATAGTGTATTCATTGGAAACATAAATTAACATATAAATATTGCCCTGTGATCTTGATCTTGATGTCACAGGTGTCTTGAGATTTCTCTCAAAACAGCTAGGCCTTTGTATTGACAGCTCCTGTGAAGAGAAAACAAAGCATACAGAACAGACGGTGTTCTGCTCGAGGCAAAATATCATTGCCTACATCTTGCAGACCACATACTCTCCAAGAACTCTTTCGTTGCCTCAATCACTCGTCCATTCGTCTCCACTCCCGTAAAACTGGCCGACACGAACTTTGTTTACACTTGACGGGCCTCCGTCCGCTGACCCCTTCGTCACTCACAATCTTTTTTTTTTTTTACGTTGTGGCCTACTGCGCCGGTAGGCTTCTTCCCGGTGGGGCCTGATGGTCGGCCCTCATGGATAATCTAGCCCCCTAAAACACTCCATAAGTGACTCGCAATCACACAAACACAGAACACGTGCTTAAAAAGAGCCACTCCTGTCAAGATAAAGTGGCAGAGGATGAGTCTATAAAATTGGTTAATAAACACAACTAATTCTTATCACATGCTCTCTTACGTCTGTGAATGTTTCACTGTACAGCCGAGCTTACTGCACCAAGTGTGAGGCCACTTGTTCTGAGTAAAGTGTAGGAGAGGTTATCTTAATAGGGTTCACTATCATATCTTTGTCCAGCATCGCGTTGAGGTAGTAAAAGGGATATCATTTGAAAACTCACAATATTTTGTATTTATTGAATAGCTTAGGACAAACTGATGACATGATAAGCTGTTTATTTTTATGTACACTTGTTGATACCTTAATTAGCAAACCACCCTTCCATTTCTTAGACAAAGCTTGCTCTCTTAAAAATAAAGTGTCTTGAAAACAAACATCACTTAAGTGCTGTGGCAACTTGTGTTTTGTTATGCCTGTGTGGAGTAAATATGAACTCTGCTATCACTGTAGCCTCCCAACAAGAGCAAGGCTCATTACAGTCACTCCCTGGGCATTGCTGAGACCTCACACACCACATATCCCATCCCCCCTTGCTCAAGGTGGGACAGTAACCATTCCTCTATCAGCAGGAAAATCCCGACCGAGCGTGGCTCAAACCTCCACCTGATGGGCCATGAAGCCTGGCTCTCTGAGAAGACAAGTAGTTCATTATATAATTAAATTAATAAATTAATTAATGTGTGTGTGTGGGGGGTATTTGTTTCCATGAGGGGCACTGGTTGTCAATGAGGTGGCTTCTGATTGCTGTTGGACTCAGTCAGCCGTCAGGAGAATACAGTCAGGATACTGCATCCGCCAGCTCCATTTCCTTGTTCCACCGCACTCACTTCATTTTGGGCCCTGCAATGGTATAGAGACAAATTGCATGTTAGTGATATAGAATATTATGCGCTCTTAGTGTAAGTTTGATGTACATTGAAAACGTAAAGGATAATTTATTGACAACAGCATGAACCAAACTTGACCATTTTTTAACATTTAAAATGATGAAGGGGCAGCATCGCTGGTGTGGTCATTATGCAAATATGAAATCCATGAGTCTATCAACACCGTGAAACTGTTCTTAGTATGCCAGTTGCTGTCATTCACTAGGTTAGCAGAAAATAAATAAGCTTATAAGCGATTGACATGTATGTTAGGTTAGATCTAACGTAGATCAGGTTAAATAGGATTAGATATTTTCATTACTGAGTGGCTATTTATTGAGCAATTATCAATGATTATCAAATCACTTCATAACTGTTTATCAGACCAGAGGGTGTTCTACCATGACGTGCAGCATTTGAGGTGCAAAATATTATTTCTAACAATTTATAAGGCAGTGCTTCAAAGCTTTTTGTCCATGATATTCCCAAGCTTACTCCATGTCAATGTAACATCCCATTTTCATTAAAAACACACCAACCTTTTTTTTTGAGGGGGTCTTTATTGTCATGTACTAAAATGAAAAGAGGTTGACTGCACAAAGTTATATATATTCCATAAACTGACTTAGTCGCCAATTAGCTACAGTTACTCAGTATTGCATAGCAGGGTTGATATACAACCTCACATTATTTACTTCCTTGCTGAACTGCTCAGTAAATAGCTACAAAAGATTGATTTATTTGCTGAACAGTCAAGGATCCATAATAACATAACCTAATGCTGCCACTATAGTAACCTATTTCCAGTATAACAGTAACCTATTGCTGCTTATTTTGCCATTAACCTAAGAAGCAAGCAATACCTGACATACTTATCAAAGTGATGGATAACTTGTTAAAATCCACCACAAAGAAAACAGTATCAGCCACTGCAGTAGGTTGGGTGTAATTCTAGATAAATTCCAATAGCCTTCAGCATGCCCATGGCAGCCTTGACTTATACATTGTATTTTGAGTTGGGCTACAGTGACTTTGGCTATAATCATGGTTGAGGGATTTGATTACTTTGACAGTGGTGAGAGATTTGTATAACTAACATCGGAGGGATTTATTTTGAGGCAACTGTTTGGCTTGGGCTCAAAAATATCATTTACACCATAGCATTTAACAATGAATCAGGCAGGAATCATGTTAATTATTCACGCAAGTTCCTCTATACTTCTAGCAAAATAAAACACAATATCCCATTCACTGGCCTTACCTGTTGAAGCAGTCGATGGCGGCAACTCCGGCACTGTCTCTAGGACGTATTTCTTGACCAGATCCTCATAGGATGTCTGCTTTTATTCTGTTCCTCGTTAATAAGTTCCCAGAAAGCATCTCCTCATCAGATGGCGCCACTATAAACACTCGCCTGCACCAGAACGGGCTGGGCCGACCATCAGGCCCCACCGCGAAGAAGACTTGGGCCGATCATCAGGCCCCACCGGGAAGAAGCCTACCAGCGCAATAGGCCGCAAAAACAAAAAAAAAAAAAAAAAAAGGCAGTCTCTGAGGGTGCCTTTTCGAGGGAAATACCTGCGAGCTGCCCGTCGAAGGGTTAATGTTTACGTACTTATGACTGGATTTATGGCTCGCAATGGGGCGCTACGACAGGTTGGAGGTCTCGTAAGCATTACGACTTGTTTTATGACAGATCGCGATTTATGACAAGAACGCCATTTTGTTTACTTATGACAGTTTTGAGTGCTAATGAGAGCTTTATAAATACAGCAAAGGACCCATATTCTTATCGCTCTGAGCTGCTGCCACGCTACATTTTCCATTTTTGCATGAAGGTCTGCCAATATTTCCCAAAAATAGTGGAAATAAATTACCATAGTACTTTTTTCTTCCGTGCATACGTTTTTTCTATTTGTCAATACCATATTCTTATACTTTGCACCAGTGATGCCGATGGCTCCCAACACACACACACACACACACACACACACACACTCTCTCTCTCTCTCTCTCTCAATCAGGTAATGAACTATAATGATGTAAAAAAAAATTCTGATTTACACCATGGACCAAGACCACCGGGGCTTTCCGCACACACACACACACCTGTGTGCAAAGAGGCTTACTGTGACGTATAATATCCAAGTTATAATGAATTACACAAGACATAATTCCTTCCTCCAAGTTTCAGCTTTATGTAAACATCCAAAATTTGTAATCTCTAGTCTGCTTTTACAACCTCCATTTTCTCTTCCACTACCACATTTTCTATTATGTTACAGTGGATTTCCACCTGGTGGGTCATGGAGAGTTGCCAGGCACCTCCTACTTTCCACAAACACTCGAATGAGGGCCTTGTCATAGAATCTCAAGCTCTCGTGAAGGTATGACTAAGTTGCCAGTGATCACGAGAACACATTTGAAAGGAAGCGTGGCAGGAAAATCCAAAACATACGGCGCGAAAATCCAAAACATACGGCGCGAAAATTCATGATTACATAAGCGATCACAGCATCACGGGATTGGAGAAGCTTGATTATATAAGCAATTGCAGCGTTAAGGGTTAATACAACTGCTATTTGCGACATTACTAATATTTTTTAACTCGAGATCGACTATAATTGACGGTATTTATTACTGCTGCCTGGGTATTATTGACACTGACAACTGTTTACTATGTGTAGGCTAGAATACAGTATCCATGAAATCAGATACGCCTTGTGAAAGCAGGTTGCCAGCGCACGATAATGCTCACGTCAGACTTGGCTGAACCGACTATAGCTACTGTCAGAATTGTCTCCCACACCCTCCCTGGCATACTCAGTGAACTTGTACCCCTTCAAATGCTGCATTCATTCTTATTTCCGCACCATTTGCATAGGAAGACAATTAAAAAAAATTAATTGAGGTTTATGTTCAACAAAATAAGACTAGGAAACCATATTACTGCTTCAAGAAAATACACATGAGGAAGCAACTCTTTAGCAGGCACTTATATCTGAGAGCACACATACTCTTTGCCCTGGAGATGCACTCCATATGACAGAGAAACACCTAGCTCTTAAGATACACCTTACAAGAAGGATGTACACTATACCACTCACCTACCTATGAGGGCACACACCTCCGTGAAGTGAACCTTGCATGAGGGAGCAACCCTGTGCCACTCACCTACCTATGAGGGCTCACACCTCCTTGAAGTGAACCTTGCATGAGGGAGCAACACTGTGCCACTCACCTACCTATGAGGGCACACACCTCCATGAAGTGAACCTTGTATGAGGGAGCAACACTGTGCCACTCACCTACCTATGAGGGCACACACCTCCGTGAAGTGAACCTTGTATGAGGGAGCAACACTGTGCCACTCACCTACCTATGAGGGCACACACCTCCGTGAAGTGAACCTTGCATGAGGGAGCAACACTATACCACTCACCTACCTATGAGGGCTCACACCTCCGTGAAGTGAACCTTGTATGAGGGAGCAACACTATACCACTCACCTACCTATGAGGGCTCACACCTCCTTGAAGTGAACCTTGTATGAGGGAGCAACACTGTGCCACTCACCTACCTATGAGGGCTCACACCTCCATGAAGTGAACCTTGTATGAGGGAGCAACACTGTGTCACTCACCTACCTATGAGGGCACACACCTCCTTGAAGTGAACCTGGTATGAGGGAGCAACACTGTGCCACTCACCTACCTATGAGGGCACACACCTCCGTGAAGTGAACCTTGCATGAGGGAGCAACACTGTGCCACTCACCTACCTATGAGGGCACACACCTCCGTGAAGTGAACCTTGCATGAGGGAGCAACACTGTGCCACTCACCTATCTCTGAGGACATACACCTCCCCCTTCAGGTACACATGGTTGTGAGATTCAGCATATTCTGACGCAGGTAGTGGAAGGGATGGCTGGCGTGAGGGCCGAGGTGCTGGAGAGGGAGCTCTAGACATGAGGAGGAAATTGAGGGCAGCAGTGAGGGCAGCTCCTAGGGCCAGCCATGCCACCACCTGCTGCACCCACCACATGGTGACACATCAGCCACTGCACACTGCAAACACTGTCACAGCAGCCACCCACACAACACAGCTGGCCTGGAAAGGTGAATTCAAACTTATTAAGGTTAACCTGGTAGCAGCGACGAGCCAAATTTGTGGCTTTTCCGTGTAGCAGGGACGGGCCAAATTTATGCCATGATATAACCCCCAAAAATAGATGATACATAATCTGATCACAAATGCTTTGATATATATTATGAAATGGTTTGTGTGAGGGGTGATTTTTTCTAATTTTTCTCGCTTAGAGGGACCATTAAGAAACATGATCCCCGCTGCTACTGCGTTAAGGAGGCAGGCATAGGGCAACACAAAAGTAGAAAAAAATGCCCACTACACACTGCCCTGACAAAGAGTCGTCACATGGATGCACAACGACACATAAGGATATGAGGGCACAACAAAAAGGTTCCTTGAGTGAATTATTCATCAAATCCACTTCCCGTCCATAAATACATATAACCTCTATTTAAAACTTTCAATTTCTCTTATTTTTTTTATATTCTTAACCCGGTAGCAGCGGGAATCATGTTTCTTAATGGTCCCTCTAAGCGAGAAAAATTAGAAAAAATCGCCCCTCACACAAACCATTTCATAATATATATCATTTGTGATCAGATTATGCATCATCTATTTTGGGGGGTTTATATCACGGCACAAATTTGGCCCGTCGCTGCTACACGATAAAGCCACAAATTTGGCCCATTGGTGTTACATAGTAAAGCCACAAATTTGGCCTGTTGCTGCTACATGGTAAAGCCACAAATATGGCCCCTTGCTGCTACACGGTAAAGCCACAAATATGGCCCATAGCTGCTACATGGTAAAGCCACAAATTTGGCCCATTGCTGCTACATGGTAAAGCCACAAATTTGGCCCGTTGCTGCTACATGGTAAAGCCACAAATTTGGCCCGTTGCTGCTACATGGTAAAGCCACAAATTTGGCCCATTGCTGCTACATGGTAAAGCCACAAATTTGGCCCATTGCTGCTACATGGTAAAGCCACAAATTTGGCCCGTTGCTGCTACATGGTAAAGCCACAAATTTGGTACATGGTAAACATGGTAAAGCCACAAATTTGGATGGTAAAGCCACAAATTTATTGCTGCTACATGGTAAAGCCACAAATTTGTTGTTGCTACATGGTAAAGCCACAAATTTATTACATTGTTGCTACATGGTAAAGCCACAAACTTGGCCCTTTGGAGCTACATGGTAAAGCCACAAATTTGGCCCATTGCTGCTACATGGTAAAGCCACAAATTTGACATTGTTGCTACATGGTAAAGCCACAAATTTGGCCCATTGCTACATGGTAAAGCCACAAATTGGCCCATTGTTGCTACATGGTAAAGCCACAAATTTGGCCCATTGTTGCTACATGGTAAAGCCACAAATTTGGCCCATTATTGCTGCTACATGGTAAAGCCACAAATTTGGCCCATTAACGCTACATGGTAAAGCCACAAATTTGGCCCATTGTTGCTACATGGTAAAGCCACAAATTTGGCCTGTTGCTACATGGCAAAGCCACAAATTTGGCCCATTGCTGCTACATGGTAAAGCCACAAATTTGGCCCGTTGCTGCTACATGGTAAAGCCACAAATTTGGCCCATTGATGCTAAATGGTAAAGCAACAAATTTGGCATGGTAAAGCCACAAATTTGGCCCATTGGTGTTACATAGTAAAGCCACAAATTTGGCCCATTGGTGTTACATAGTAAAGCCACAAATTTGGCCTGTCGCTGCTACATGGTAAAGCCACAAATTTGGCCCATTGCTGCTACATGGTAAAGCCACAAATTTGGCCCGTTGCTGCTACATGGTAAAGCCACAAATTTGGCCCATTGCTGCTACATGGTAAAGCCACAAATTTATGCTACATGGTAAAGCCACAAACATGGTAAAGCCACAAATTTGGCCTGTTGGTACATGGTAAAGCCACAAATTTGGCTACATGGTAAAGCCACAAATTTGCTACATGGTAAAGACACAAATTTGGCCCATTGCTGCTACATGGTAAAGCCACAAATTTGGCCCATTGCTGCTACATGGTAAAGCCACAAATTTGGCCCATTGCTGCTACATGGTAAAGCCACAAATTTGGCCCATTGCTGCTACATGGTAAAGCCACAAATTTGGCCCATTGCTGCTACATGGTAAAGCTACATGGTAAAGCCACAAATTTGGCCCATTGTTGCTACATGGTAAAGCCACAAATTTGGCCATTGCTGCTACATGGTAAAGCCACAAATTTGTTGCTACATGGTAAAGCCACAAATTTGATTGTAGCTGCTACATGGTAAAGCCACAAATTTGGCCCTTTGCTGCTACATGGTAAAGCCACAAATTTGGCCCATTGCTGCTACATGGTAAAGCCACAAATTTGGCCCATTGCTGCTACATGGTAAAGCCACAATTTGGCCCATTGTTGCTACATGGTAAAGCCACAAATTTGGTCGCTGCTACATGGTAAAGCCACAAATTTGGCCCATTGCTGCTACATGGTAAAGCCACAAATTTGGCCCATTGCTGCTACATGGTAAAGCCACAAATTTGGCCCGTCGCTGCTACATGGTAAAGCCACAAATTTGGCCCATTGCTGCTACATGGTAAAGCCACAATGGTGGCCCATTGTTGCTACATGGTAAAGCCACAAATTTGGCCCATTGCTGCTACATGGTAAAGCCACAAATTTGGCCCATTGTTGCTGCTACATGGTAAAGCCACAAATTTGGCCCATTGTTGCTACATGGTAAAGCCACAAATTTATTCATTGTTGCTACATGGTAAAGCCACAAATTTGGCCCATTGCTGCTACATGGTAAAGCCACAAATTTGGCCCATTGCTGCTACATGGTAAAGCCACAAATTTGGCCCATTGCTGCTACATGGTAAAGCCACAAATTTGGCCCATTGCTGCTACATGGTAAAGCCACAAATTTATTGTTGCTACATGGTAAAGCCACAAATTTGGCCCGTCGCTGGTACACGGTAAAGCCACAAATTTGGCCCGTCGCTGGTACACGGTAAAGCCACAAATTTGGCCCATCGTTGCTACATGGTAAAGCCACAAATTTGGCCCATTGCTGGTACATGGTAAAGCCACAAATTTGGCCCATCGTTGCAACTTGATAAAGCCACAAATTTGGCCCATCGCTGCTACACAGTAAAGCCACAAATTTGGCCCGTCGCTGCTACACAGTAAAGCCACAAATTTGGCCTGTCATTGCTACATGGTAAAGCCACAAATTTGGCCCATTGCTGCTACATGGTAAAGCCACAAATTTGGCCCATTGCTGCTACATGGTAAAGCCACAAATTTGGCCCATTGCTGCTACATGGTAAAGCCACAAATTTGGCCCATTGCTGCTACATGGTAAAGCCACAAATTTGGCCCATTGCTGCTACATGGTAAAGCCACAAATTTGGCCCATTGCTGCTACATGGTAAAGCCACAAATTTGGCCCATTGCTGCTACATGGTAAAGCCACAAATTTGGCCCATTGCTGCTACCGGGTTAAGGTGTTGCCTGTAGCACAAGTAGGTTCTCTTGAGTGGCTTCTTGGACAGCCCCAGCCCATTAGTGGTGGAGGTGAATATTATTTATAGTGGCTGCCATGATATTTGACTCTTTACTTGGCCCATGCTGCCCCCAGTGCTACACGTGACCAATGTTGCTTAACCTGGAAGCAGCAACGGGAAAATTTGTGGCTTTACCGAGTAGCAGTGACGGGCCAAATTTGTGACATGATATAGACCCCCCAAAAATGGATAATACATAAACTGATTACAAATGCTTTGATATATATTATGAAATGGTTTGTGTGAGTGATGATTTTTTTCTAATCTTTCTCGCTTAGAGGGACCATTAAGAAACATGATCCCCGCTGCTACCGGGTTAAGTTAGGATTGATTGAATATCCGGACAGCATGTGTGCCACTCGGTGATGACTTGAAAAATCAGTGGTTTTAAGAGGGACTTAAACCTGGGTCCACGGGCTCACCACGCCTGCATGCTGACCACTCGACCACCGCCTCAATTACATGTCTATGCAAAAATGCCGGTATATTGGGCAAGAACATCCACCAGTTACTCGTCTGTAGATTTGCCGTGCTGGGCTGATATGATTTTCCACCAAATTTAGTGAAGAATCCACTCAATTGGCAATCCTGTGTTGTGAGAATTAGTGTTGGAACACTCTCATACGCGGGAGATTTGAGTGCGGGTGGAGGTTGCAGCGGGCGTTTAGCGCCACCAGCAAATACGCCTAACACCTGCTGCAAGCGTTTAGTAATGAAAGGGTTAATAATCCATTACCCATTTCAGAACTTCAATTAGATTCCCTCACAATCTACATCCTTCTAAAAAGATTCAAATGAAGATGCTGAGAGAGAGATAAATTTTGGCTCCAGAGGTGACTTGATACTGGTTCTCTGTGGGTGTTCATCAATTGGTGGATTAGCATCTGCCATTTGTCACCCAGCTGTTGGAAGCAGCCCACTCAGGTTTGCCATACCAGTTGCTTTAAGTACTCAGCCAAATGAGCCCTCTGCCCATCCATGTCTGACATGAGACAACCATCTTCCGTTCAGGTAGTGGTAACTTGAGAGGGAGGCTCAAAGAAAAGCTTCTTTAGGCCTCGGTAAGCAGGTAAGAAGTTATTTGCATCAACAGCCTCAGTGAGATTCCTGACATCTGTCTCCTTGTCTCTTCTTAGAAAAGCTCTAGTACTACATGACAGGGCCCTATAGTGGTCCTAATTCCCAGCAAGCCTGGCAGTACCTATATAGTGTACATAAATAGAACCACCTGGGTCTCAGGTGATAGGTGTTGGGCATTCCATATATTTTTTTACGGTAGTTTAGGACAGTAGTTTGAAGGCTTAGTGCGGTACCCTTCTTAGGCGCAGGGTATATGAAGGCATACTTCCCACAGGAAGGAAAGATAGATGTAGAAAGGCAGAAACAAAAAGAGTTCTTAGGAACAATAGGAGGCACTCCATCAGGTCCACAGGCCATCTGATAATCAATTGAGGCCAGAGAGGGCTTACAAAACATCATTCTTAACCCTTTGAAAATAGGGGTGTTTATAAATCAGGATTACATCATTGCTTTTCGGTGTATATTACACCTTTGTATTTGACCAAATGTATTCTGGCCAGAGGACTAGATTATGATGAAATAACATGACATTTGAAGCCATTTTATATGCATAATCAAATACATTACTCAATGTTCATTATACATGTAAATGTAATAGTAAGAGCAAAGAAACCAAAAAACTATATTATAATAAATACTGACTTCTTTATTTGTGTGGTGTAAATCCATGAGTGGTGCACTCTGAGTCAGGTGCAGTGGTGCACGCTGGGGTGCTCCAGGGCGTGCCAGGCCCGGAAGTGTTCCTCAGAACACAAACCAGGCGCACCAGGGCATGAGGGGCAATGTTTTCTTGACCACTTCACTTTGCCCTCTCTGTGGCAAACTTTGCACCGCTTTTGTGGTCTGTTCCTGGTCTCAGTAGCAGACACTTACACCAGTCCGTGCACCTCATCCTGCCAAGCTGTCTTCCTGCTTGTCTCTGCGCTTGCTGTCTCCCTGGGTGGCAGCGCTGCCGCCCAAGGAAGCAGGGCTGAGGTGCCAGCAGCAATAATTTTCTGCATAGTATATTCTCACAACGAACAAATCGGTCCACAAACAAATTTTCCAAACAAAAAACGTCTCGGGTGACAAACGGTGTCTCGACCTACAAACACACAAGCCGGCAACATTGTGGGGTGACAAACCGATAGTATCAGTGGTAGAGCGTTAGCTGCTCTGTAGTTTTGGCTAAATACGCAACATGGTGTGGCAATAAGTCTCGTCCCCCTGGTTTGGTTTGTCCCATCCTGATCTGTGCATCGTGGAATATAATCTTTACTATCACAGTGTAACTAAGGGAAGCATCTAAGTGTAAAGAAATACCATGGAGGACCTTAAATGCAATGTAAAGCGGAACAGGTCATAAGAAGAAGTGATTGTTGATGTCCTAGTTACATACAGTAAAACCTCACCATTTGCGCACATATGGGAGGTCTGAAGGTGCGCAAATGGTGAATGCGGAAATGGCGAACTTACTAACCTATGGAGAAAAATACATATGGGCGGTCACGGCCCAAAACCCCCCCTACCAGAAAAAACACGTCATACTCACGGCCAGTCTCTCGCTTTTTTCTTCTACTGTCCACCTTCTTAAGCCCCAAACACACTGCCGAATTTTGGTTCACGAATGTGCGCGAATATGCAAGTCATCCTGTCGTGGACAAGTTTGGCATCTTTCTTGCCTGTTCTTGGCCGTTCGGGGACATGTCTGCGTCCACCGCGCGACTTTTGGCAGTTGGTCACGACTGCCACGAAAGTTTCATGTTGCATGAAAAATTTGCGGCCGTTCGCCGAATGTGCACGAATGCAAAATGGACGCCAAATTGTCGCCGACATGTCCCAGACAATTCGGTGTCCAATTCGCGCCGAATTTCGACCGTTGAAATTTTAATTTTGTTGGCGAATTTGTCGCCAACATGTCGCCAACTATTCGGGACATGTCGCCGAATGGCCAAGACTATTCGGGCACATGTCCCCGAATATTTGGCGAACATTCGGCGAATTAATCACGACACGGCAATCGGGTCACGGTGGGAGGTGTACACGGGGGTCTATCTATCTATCTATCCATCTATATCTATCTATCTATCCATCTCTCTCTCTCTCTCTCTCTCTCTCTCTATATATATATATATATATATATATATATATATATATATATATATATATATATATATATATATATATATATATATATATATATATATATATATATATATATATATATATATATATATATATATATATATATATATATATATAATAAAATAATATAATAATAAATAGTAAAAAAGAAAATATGAAAACAAGAAGAATCATGAATTTATAAAACAAGTTTGGAACTAACATTTTCATTTATTTCATAATTTATTTACTATTTATTACTTTATTTATTTTTTAATATCATTATTCCGCCATTATATAACCTTTGTTTCATTTTTTAGTTATTTAAATTTATTTCTTCTTTCAGTTGCTGGTTTATTTATTAATATTACATAAACATTTATTCATTCTAAAATATTTGTAGGAGGGCAAAACAAAAACAAGTCACATTTATACATTTCATTACACATACTATCATACATATTACCACATATTACCACACACGGTATTTACTCGACCACAACAAGTTGCGAGAGGCGAGGTGGGCTCTTCAGCTGCCGGTGAAGAAGTGTGTTGCACTCTGGATTCCCGTGCTTTTGTATGTCACATAGGCATCAGATGATCAGCTGTCAGAAACCTTGGCACTGTCGAAGAATTGTCCCCGACATGTCGCCGACACTTCGGGGACATACGAAAACAATTCAGAGACTTGTCACCAATTATTCCGCGACAAAAAAAACGTTAAAATTTCAGATTTTGAACTCGGCGACATGGACGCCGAATAGTCGGCAACATGTCTCCGAATAGTCTTGAGGATTCGCTGACATGTCGCCGAATAGTCACAAACTGTAAGAATCTTGGTCATGTCAGCGAACCGGTCGCCGAATTTTTTCACGAACTGATTCGGCGACAGATTCATGGCCAAAATTCGGCTGTGTATTTGGGGCTTTAGTCACTTCCACCTGTGCTATGGTCATCATCGGGTTCTTCCGGGGTTTAGGCTTTGATGACGCTAGATGTGGCATGATGGTGGTGCAAAGGTGAGGCAGAAAACATCGAATAATCGCAGTCACCACGAGACGAGGAGAGGCGATCAGGCAATGGCAGGAAACGACACGTTGTAAATGTTGGCAGTGTTCTTCCCTGGCGGCAGACAGCTGTAGGTGCAACGGGTGCGTTTGAGAGAGCAACTTGGGCTGCCCTGGGCGCAGCAGAAGCGTTTGATAGAGGGGTCCGGGTCAGATGACCTGGACCCCTATATCAAATGCTTTTCTGTGCCTCTCAGTTAAGCCTCCTCATTGCTATGGTAACGGTGACTCATTGGCAGCAAAATGGCGTCCGCTGATCTTCCTAACGACGTATAAACATGCATCACTAGTTCTTCTGGCCAACGAGCTCCTTGCAACAGAGGATGAAAAGGAAGCTGCAGTGGTTATGGTGGCACAGAGAGGTGAAATGCAATGGAAGCACTTATATGTGTTTGTTTGGGCCACCATATTTGCTGATGACGTCATCACAGCACGGAGGCGCTCCACCTCTCCAAACCGAGCTGCAGCGGGCGGTCCAAGTTGGCAACTTGGGGTGTGTTTGAAAGAGTGACTCGGGCTGCCCGGACTGGTCTGGGTGCTCTCAAATGCGTGATGCCGCAGCCCGAGTTCTAGGGGTGCGTTAGAGAGCGACTCAGGCCGCCCAGACCGGTCTGGGTGCTCTCAAACGTGTGACGCCGCAGCCCGAGTTGCCAACTCGCATCGCCCGCTGCAGCCCAGTTTGGAGAGGTGGAGCGCCTCCGTGCTGTGATGACGCGAAATGCATCATCGTGCGCGAGAGGGTTAGAACTGGTGTCTCACGGGGCTTTTTACCTCCAACCACGTTAGTGGTAGGGGCAACCAGGAACTCCAACTTCTCCGGGTGTGTGTCATACACGGCCAAGGTCGGTTGTCTGTATCCACAACGTAAACAAAGCAGTCGCCCTGTATCGATATGGCGCCGTCTGTTATCGTAAGGACTATGGCGGCTTGTGCTGTCATTACCCAAGTTATGGACTTGCTGCTGCAGTTAAGTGGGAGGAAGAAGCTGTTGTAGGAATGATCATGGCTTCAAGGACAGGAGTGTTTACCCAAACCTCGTCAGAGTTGTGCTGTGAAGACCCGGAGTTGTACAATTTTTATAGAATGGAGAAAAAGAAAAGATATTTTGAACTTTGGTCCCACAGCATGAGGTGTTCTCTTATCTTGTCAAATAAATGGCAAACAAAGCAGCTCTACCAGTCCACCTTTCAGGTCTCTTGGTGGGCCACAGTTGTTCTACTGATCCTCACTTCTCAGCAACTGCCGCCATCTATTTGTTTACATACAGCCAAGCAGTTGCTCGTACCCACAATGATTGGAGGAAAACATCCAGTGTGACACCGCCTATTGCGCCGTCAACTCTGCTCCGTACAGGTGTGGTAAAAGTAAACTAAGTTTTTGTCTATATTTTATGTTTAGTATTGTAGTTCTCTTTTTTTTAGTTAGATATCCATTGCTCTTGTGTTATGAATTTATGCACAAAGTACTGTTGTAAAAGTTCAAATAAGCAATCATCTGGGGTCCAGGAACGGATTAATCCATTTTACATTAATTCCTATGGGGAAAATAGCTTCAGTTTATGAACATTTCGGGTGATGAACGGCCTTCAGGAACGAATTAAGTTCATGAACCAAGGTTCCACTGTATATATAGAAAAATACTAGGTTCCACTGTATATATAGAAAAATACTAGGTTCCACTGTATATATAGAAAAATACTAGGTTCCACTGTATATATAGAAAAATACTAGGTTCCACTGTATATATAGAAAAATACTAGGTTCCACTGTATATATAGAAAAATACTAGGTTCCACTGTATATATAGAAAAATACTAGGTTCCACTGTATATATAGAAAAATACTAGGTTCCACTGTATATATAGAAAAATACTAGGTTCCACTGTATATATAGAAAAATACTAGGTTCCACTGTATATATAGAAAAATACTAGGTTCCACTGTATATATAGAAAAATAAAGAGTTATTATGGCCATATGAAATGAGTGTAAGTACAGTAAACCTTCGATATAACGGACCTGCTTATAACAGATTTTGGATATAACAGACAAGATCAAAGGGTCAGAAATCCACGGGGACCGCCTGAGAACAGTTTTTGAGCCAATAGCACCTGGTAACTACAACAGCGTCTGCTAGCCACCTCGCCCTCTTCCCTTTACCTGCTGTCCCATCCTTTGGTTACTGTAATCTTTTTCAGCTCAACTTTTTTTTTTTTTACAACAAAGGAGACAGCTCAAGGGCACAAAAAAAGAAAATAATAAAAAAAAGCCTGCTACTCGCTGCTCCCAAAAAAGAATCAAAAGAGGTGGCCGAAAGAAAGGTCAATTTCGGGAGGAGAGGTGTCCTGATACCCTCCTTTTGAAAGAGTTCAAGTCGTAGGCAGGAGGAAATACAGATGAAGGAAGATTGTTCCAGAGTTTACCAGTGTGAGGGATGAAAGAGTGAAGATGCTGGTTAACTCTTGCCAAAGGGGTTTGGACAGTATGGGGATGAGCATGAGTAGAAAGTCGTGTGCAGCGGGGCTGCGGGAGGGGGGGAGGCATGCAGTTAGCAAGTTCAGAAGAGCAGTCAGCGTGGAAATATTGATAGAAGATAGAAAGAGAGGCAACATCGCGGCAGAATTTAAGAGGTAGAAGACTATCAGTAGGAGGAGGAGAGCTGATGAGATGAAGAGCCTTAGACTCCACTCTGTCCAGAAGAGCTGTGTGAGTGGAGCCTTCCCACACGTGAGATGCATACTCCATACGAGGGCGGACAAGGCCCCTGTATATGGATAGCAACTGCGCGGGGGAGAAGAACTGACGGAGACGATACAGAACGCCCAACCTCAAGGAAGCTGATTTTGCGAGAGAGGAGATGTGAAGTTTCCAGTTGAGATTTTGAGTTAAGGATAGACCGAGGATGTTTAGTGTTGAAGACGGTGACAGCTGAGTGTTGTCGAAGAATAGGGGATAGGTGTTTGGAAGATTGTGTCGAGTTGATAGGTGGAGAAATTGAGTTTTTGAGGCATTGAAGGACACAAGGTTCCTTCTGCCCCAATCGGAAATGATAGCAAGGTCTGAGGTTAAGCGTTCTGCAGCCTCCAGTCTGGAGTCGTGTACTTCCTGTTGAGAGGGTCTTCTATTGAAAGAAGTTGAATAATGCAGAGTGGAGTCGTCGGCGTATGAGTGGACAGGACAGTTTGTTATGGAAAGAAGATCATTGATGAATAACAGGAAGAGAGTGGGTGATAGGACAGAGCCCTGTGGAACGCCACTGTTGATAGGTTTAGGGGAAGAACAGTGACCGTCTACCACCGCAGAGATAAAACGGCCGGAAAGGAAACTGGAGATAAAGGAACAGAGAGAGAGATAGAATCCGAAAGAGGGCAGTTTAGAAAGCAAAGACTTGTGCCAGACTCTATCGAAGGCTTTCGATATGTCTAGCGCAACTGAGAAAGTTTCACCGAAACGGCTAAGAGAGGATGACCAAGAGTCAGTTATGAGAGCAAGAAGATCGCCAGTAGAACGCCCCTTGCGGAATCCATACTGGCGATCAGATAGAAGGTTAGAAGTGGAAAGGTGCTTTTGAATCTTCCGGATTAGATAGACAGGAAAGTAAAGCTATAGTGCGGTAGTTTGAGGGATTGGAACGGTCACCCTTCTTAGGCACAGGCTGTACAAAGGCATACTTCCAGCAGGAAGGAAAGGTAGATGTTGATAGGCAGAGACGAAAGAGTTTGACCAGGCAGGGTGTCAGCACGGAAGCACAGTTTTTAAGGACAATAGGAGGCACTCCATCAGGTCCATAAGCCTTTTGAGAGTTGAGGCCAGAAAGGGCATAGAAAACATCATTTGGAAGAATCTTAATAACAGGCATAAAGGAGTCAGAGGGGGGATGAGTAGGAGGAATATGCCCAGAATCGTCCAGGGTGGAGTTCTTACAGAAAGTTTGAGCGAAAAGTTCAGCTTTAGAGACAGATGAGACGGCAGTGCTGCCGTCAGGGTTGAGGAGAGGAGGGAAAGAGGAAGAAGTGAAATTGGAGGAGATATTTTTGGCTAGATGCCAGAAGTCACGGGAAGAATTAGAAGAAGCAAGGTGTTGACATTTTCTATTAATAAAAGAAGTTTTGGTAAGTCAGAGAATAGATTTGGTACGATTCCGGGCTGAAATGTAAAGATCAAGGTTAGCGGGAGTTCGAAGGCTCTGGAACCTTTTGTGAGCTGCCTCTCTATCTTTAATAGCACGAGAACAAGCATGATTAAACCAAGGCTTTTTAGCATGAGGAGTAGAGAAAGAACATGGAAAGTATGCCTCCATTCCAGAGACAATCACCTCTGTGATGTGCTGGGCACACACAGAGGGGTCTCTCTCCTGGAAGCAGTAATCATTCCACGGGAAATCGGAAAAGTACATCCTCAGGTCGCCCCACCGAGCTGAAGCAAAATGCCAGAAGCATCGCCTCTCAGGAGCGATAGGACAGGATACAGAAATAAGGTTATGATCGGAGGAGCCCAATGGAGAGAACAGTTTGACAGAGTAAGCAGTGACGAAATATTTTCGTCTTTCTGGTTCCCACTCAAATTAAGACCGTATTTACACCACAAGAAAGTCTTATGCATAAATCCAGGATGTATGTAAATGTTTAAGGAAAATACTAGCCAAGTATTTGTGAGTGTCGGTACTGACACAGCTGAACCCTTTCCATCCGTGACGTAGACGTCGGCGTCACAGTGTGGAAAGGGTCAAGAGGAAATGGAGGAGGATTAATCCTCTTCTAAACCTCTCAATGCCCCTCTAAATTCCTCTTCCATTTCCTCTTAAGAGGTTTAGAAGAGGATTAAGAGGTTTACAGTAGAAAAGGAGTAATGGTGACGCTGTCAGACGCTGACGTCGGCGTCGCCGGAGTGAAGGGGTTAACACTCGATCCCTAAGCAAGAGAGAGAGGTTCCGTGCATTATTGAGCATGCGCACTATCGCCATCAAAGTGGCGATGGCCCACCGGGCCACCATTGGTGGCTTTATTTATGAAATATATATTTTCGACATAAGTAGAGCACAGAAATGCTTCATTTCAGGTAGAAAACATCATTGCAGTACCTGCTTTTACCCCACAATTTCTCTGGTCTTCATAGCCCTCCCCACTTCCAGGCATTACAATTTTGTTGAAGGGGAGAGGAATATAATCTGTCATGTAGAGTAGAGCCCCATTTAGCATGAGAATTAGGTAGATGAACGTGGTTGCGCTAACTGAATTCGCGCTAATTGAATAAAGTAACCAATATGAAAAAAATTATTTGGTACACACGTGGGTCTGACTTTTGGGTTTGATAATTACTCGAAATAGTCACACATAAAAAAAAAAAATAAATAAAAAAAAACTACGATTGGCTGAGCTCTGAAAACATGCTTGTGATTCGCTGGGAGTCTGATGACGTCATCGCCGGTTCTCACCCGGTCAACTGCCTCGCTGCCTTAAGGCAGCATCACACTGGCCGTTTTCTTCTAACCGTTGTGGCTACTGGCAACGCCCGTGTGCCCATCCGGGAGCGAGTTGTCGGTTCACCGTAACCTGGTGTCACACTGAGCCCTTTTCTTCCCACCGCGTTGGCGGCAGCTAGGGCAACCGGCAAATCCAAATTTTCTGGGTGTGCGTCACACACGGCCAAGGTCAGTTGCCCGTATCCACATCCACAACGTAAACAAAGCACTTGCCCTGTATCAACATGGCGTCGTCTGCTAAAGTAAGGGCTCTCGCGGCTTGTGTCGCGCATCATGGCGGCTTGGCGCAATTTTCAAAATTCAGTTGTGGTGGTTGCTCGTGCTAACTGAGGCTTTCGCACTAATTATTTTTTTTCTTGGTAGGTGGTTGCTCGCGCTAATTGATCTCGCGCTAAGTGGGGCTCTACTGTATTTCTTATCCTCACTTGTAGACGCAGTATATGTTTGATGCGCCGATAAAACTAGAGTAGTACAACAGTATGTGATACCTTGGAAAGGTTATTATTGCCGTGGGAGCAATAATGGAGGCGCGTAGTGATTTTCCATATGTACTGTATTAACTTCACTAGAGGTGGCTACCCTCTCATAAATATTACCCTAAAGCAGGAAATAGGGTATATCATTGCCAAAATGGATCTTTCCCAATGTATATGGGTTTATACTTCTCGTGAATATGTTCTTATGGCAGGAAATACAGTATATCATTGCCAAAGTGGATCTTTTCCAATATATATGGGACTAAATTTCCCAATACAGATAAATTTTCCTCATATCTCCTTGCTGCATGCTTCGGTAGCTGGCAATAATAGGTCAAGTAACCTCTAAGTGTAGCTATCCCCAGCCTTGCCCAGCGTGTTGGCCCCCAGCACCAAGTGTGGCAAAGTAACCCGCTGCGGTGTGCGGGGAACATCAGTGACCTCCAAACCTCCTGTCTGCCCCAGCTGAACCTCATGAGGGCCCTGGCAGACGTCAAGTCGGGAGCCGACAGAGCCACACTCCTCCACTTCTATCGTGCCTACATCTGTAGCAAAATAGACTACGGATGTGAGGTCTACGGCTCGGCTTCCCCGACGCTCCTTTAACAGCTGCAGGTAGTGCAGAACACCGCACTGAGGATAGCCCTCGGTGCCTTCAGATCATCACCCACCCTGGCCCTGCAGGCAGAGGCGGGCCTTCCCTCACGAGACCACAGGCGCAACACTAAGACAGTCACCACCTTCCACAGAGCAACATCCTCCCCTCACTCCTCCCTTCACACTGTCCTGTCCCAACACCGACCTGACCCACTTCCAGCCCCACAGGCCTTCCACGCTCACACACCATTCATCACTCGAGCCCTCTCTATCTACACCTTTCTCTCTGTCACCCCTCCACCTTTCTCACCCCTGGAATACCTCTCTCCCCTAGGTCGATCCATGGTTCCCCTTTCCCTCCTTCATTTCCCTTGACCTTCAGTCACCGTGGACCAAAGCAGGCTGCCCACACCAGGGGAAGGCCCTCTTCCTGTCCCTCCTCTCCACAAAATACAGAAACACCTTTTTCATATTCACCGATGGCTCCCATATCCCCTCCCCTCCCTCCACCAGTGCAGCCATATACCTCCCAGCCCTACACACCTCCACCAACTGGAAACTCCAACCCCACACCACCATCCTGGGGGCAGAGCTCTTTGCCATCAAGGAAGGCCTCACGGCAGCAACAAAACTTCCCCCACGCCAACCTATCTCCCCTTTTACAGACTCCCTCACTCCCCTCCAACTCCTCTCAACTCACAAACCTCACACACACCACACACTATGCTTTGCCATCCACTCCCTCCTGGCACAGCTGACCTCCGGGGGCAGACGGGTCCACCTTCAGTGGGTCCCTTCCCATATCGGCATCGTGGGCAACACCGTAGTGGACCAAGCGGCCAACCTGGCACATTCACATCCCCAGCCAATACACAGACCACCAGACCACAGTGACCTACCTCTGACAGTCCTCCAACAGACACTGGACCACCAGACTAACGGCTGACCTCAGACAGCTCACCCTCGAACGATGCAAACACTCCCCCCCCCAGCACTGGCGGACCTACTCCTCCAGTCGTCCCCTCGAAACAGCCATCACCCGCCTTAGGATTGGCCGCACCTGCCTCAACGCCCACCTGCACAGACTGAACATAGTCCAGGACCCACACTACCCATGGCCCATGCCCATGGACCACTCCTGTTTCTGATCTTCATAAACCACACTTGTTCTCGAGAAATAAAAAGGGCAGTAAACCTAAAAAAAAGGAATTATAATTTGATGAAAGAGAATGCTACGGCCAAAGCCAGCACACAGTACCACAACAGCCTCAGAGCTTGTTGCAGCCTTATTCGGAGTAGCAAACGCAACTATGAAAAGCAAATAGCGCGCGAAATCAAAACTAACTCCAAGAAATTCTTCACGTACATATGATCGAAAAGGAAAATAAAATCCAATATTGGTCCCCTGACAGACAAGACTGGATCTGTAACTCAGGACAGTAAACAGATGGCCAGAATCCTCAACAGTAACTTCGCATCCGTATTCACAGTCGAGGACATCGAAACCATTCCCAAGAGCCCTGACCCACCAAGTGAGATCACGCCGCTGGAAATTGACTCAATATGCGACCAAGAAGTAAAAAAGTACTTGGACAAACTCGACACGAACAAGTCAACGGGACCCGACAGTTTGTCCCCGCGGTTATTAAAAGAGCTTAAACAACAAATACTTCAACCACTCACTACCATATTCAACCGGTCAGTTCAACTAAACAAGGTCCCGGAAGACTGGAAGATGGCGAACGTAACACCGATTTTCAAAAAAGGAGACAAAAGCGTTGCATTAAACTACAGGCCCATAAGTTTGACATCAGTGGCAGGAAAAATACTCGAAAAGATTATTAGATAAACTTGTTAAGTTTCTAGAAAACAATAATATAATCTCCGACACCCAGCATGGCTTCAGAAACAAGCGCTCCTGCCAAACGAATTTATTAGACTTCTTCCAAGGTATATATAAGAACTGGGATGCCCACATCCCCAGTGATGTTATATACCTGGACTTTCAGAAAGCCTTCGACAAGGTACCGCACGAGCGACTCCTTAAAAAACTGCACTCGGCGGGCATCCGAGCCAATCTGATCGCGTGGATAAGAGATTGGCTCACCGACAGAAAACAACGAGTACTACTCAACGGACAGCCTTCCGATTGGCTACCAGTCACTAGTGGAGTGCCTCAAGGGTCAGTGCTGGGACCCATCCTCTTTATCATATATATCAATGACCTAGAATCAGGACTGAAATCCACAATATCGAAATTTGCAGATGACACCAAGGTGGGTGGAGATGCCTTCACAAAGACCGACTGCGAAATCATTCAGAAAGACCTCAATCACATTATCGAATGGTCGGAAAAATGGCAAATGTCTTTTAATGTTGACAAATGCAAAGTCATGCACATTGGGTCCCAAAATAGTAACCACACATACATCATGAATGGGAGACCTCTGCAAGCGATGCAGGAGGAAAAGGATCTTGGAGTCACTATCAGCAGTGACCTGAAACACGCGAATCACTGTAAAAAAGCATACAACAAGGCCAACATTATGCTCGGGTTCATATCGAGGAACTTCGAGTGTAAAACACCAGACGTGATGCTATCCTTGTATAATTCCATGGTAAGACCGCACCTCGAGTATGCAGTGCAGTTCCGGTCTCCCAATTACAGAAAGGACATTGCTTTACTGGAAAGGATTCAACGACGCTCCACAAAGATGATTCCAACCTTCAGGGCTCAACCGTAGGAGGAACGACTCAAGCGACTCAATCTCTTTACATTGGAGAAAAGACGCCTACGAGGGGATATGATTCAAGTCTTCAAGTATCTAAAAAAGTTCAATAACGTCGATTACTCCAAATTCTTTGAACTGCAAACCAACTCAAGAACTAGAAATAACGGTTTACTCATTCAGTCGAGTCGATGTAACACAGACATTGGAAGGAGTTTCTTTTCAAACCGAGTCATCCGCCACTGGAACAATCTTCCCTCAGAAGTAGTAAATGCGAATACCATCAACTCCTTCAAATATAGAATCGACCGTCATTTCGCTGCGTCAGGAGTAAACTGAATAACGAGGAGCTTCCATCTGCTCCTCAATATCGAGGTGCTTTCATCTGCTCACCAAGCCCCAAGTGGCGGTCGAGCAGATCAAATCACCCAAGTGGGCGACCTCGTAATGAGCCAATAGGCTTTCTGTTGCCTGCATTTCCATGTTTCCATGTTTCCAGTGCGAGTACAAAATGTTTGCGGATGATCTTAAACTTTACTTCCATTTAGCTCCTTTATCTAATTCTGATCAAGCTTCACAAGAAATGCAAAGTAGTATTGATATGCTGTCAGCCACTGCCTTCTCCTAGGGGTGCAGATTCTCCTCCAACAAGTGTGTCCACCTCCATTTTGCTAGACAACAACATGTGATGATAGATAATCTTTATCCTCTATACACACTTGATGGTACACCCATCAACTGCTGTTCAACACACAAAGACCTTGGCATGATTGTAGACAACAAATTGAAATTTCACCAACATATCAGAAGTATTGTTACAAAGGCTGGAGGCATTGCTACCAACCTGTTGAAGTCCACTGTCTGTCGCTCAGCTAGGTTCCTGTCTTCCTTGTATATCTCTGAGGTTAGACCTATTCTGGATTTTGCTTCCCCTGTGTGGAACTTGGGTTACCAGGGAGATCTGAAATTGTTGGAATCTGTGCAACGTAGGTGGACTAAGCATGTTGACGGGCTGAATGATCTCTCGTATGCTGATGGAGTGGACAGGCTTGAACTTTTTTTCAGTGAGAGGTAGAATGCTGAGCCAAGACATGATCTGCTGCTACAAAATATTCCAATGTCTATGCTCTGTTCAACCTTCTGATGTTTTCACATTGTCCCCACAAGTGAGCACTAGAGGCCACCAATTCAAGATCCTGATGCAACACACTGAAATGGAAGCTCGTAGGCGATTCTTCTCTTGTCAGGTGATTCAGCGTTGGAACTCCTTGCCCTCTGATGTGGTTAATGCTCCCACCCTTTCAACTTTCAAGTCTAAGCTACAGTTACTTCGGTAATACTTTATAAGAAGTCCGCCTCCCCCTCTGCCACTCCAGCCCCCCCTACCCCCCAAGACAAGCCTGGGGAACTGTGGGGAGCCAGAGTTTGGGGGGGGAAGCCAAAATCACTGAGAAATGGGCTTCCAAAATTTCCCTAGAAAAATCCCAAAATCAGGGAAAATTCTCTAGTCTCGAAAGTAAGAGAAGTCCCTAATGCATACTCTTGTAATTTATTCCAATATAACCTTGTAGCCGGTCTGTTGATGAGTGTCGGGCATTCCATTAGATGCCCAGTGTAGTGGCCGCCACCGCCCCACTCCATCCTGCGTTGCGTACCTGCGTAATTTTCGACGGCCCACACCGCATGTCGAATATATTTAAACTAATACAACCAAATATTATAACCTAACTGGCGCTGCTACATATCTATTAATCTGTTGGGGGATGATATGGCTGTAATAGCTCCGAGAATGTGCTGTGCTGCGTTGGGTGGCTTCGATTTTCTAAGTCCATTGTTACTGTTTCACTCAGGGCTCTATAGACAGACTGAGCCTCATTGCTGCCTTGCAGTGCACCATACAAACTAGTTCCTAAGTCAGTAATATCCAGAATGCGCATGGATCATTACGATTTTGGACATAAAACGGTCTTTACGAATTCTATGTTATTTTCTTCTCTATACTTAAGCAAATAATGGCGCAAATATTTGTCTTTTATAATTTTAAACGATTATATTCATGATGTATCACTACATGGGGTGTATCGTGCTGCCAGCTGCCACGTAGGATGGGAGCAGCCTCTCAGTATTCCCCGGGCTGCCATTCTGAACGGATACATTAACACCAACTCTTCTTTAGTCTCCTCAAATTATCAATCTACTTCACCTCTCGGTAACTGTAAACTGACTATTTAGCCTCTGTATTGGTATCCCTCAGGAAGCACCTCACGCGCTATTGCGCTGTCAAATAACCCCAAACCGACTCCCTTGAACACCACCATATGCGAAGTGACACGGGCGTGCCATATCAAATGCGCTGTACACTTAACACTCAACCGCCTAGAGAGTGTTATATTGAAAGCCTGGGAACCTATGGGGAATCTGGGTTTTGGGTGTGAGAAGGCAAATCGATTGAAATATGGGCCTCCAAAATTTCCCTAAAATCGGAAAAAATTCCAAGTCCTGAAACTTTGAGGAAAGTTCCCTAAACATATTGTCTTTCATTCCACCATATTCAAACAGTGAAACGGACGTGTACGTCACATGGAATGCGCTTATCTGGTGCCTCGTGGGCGCATCAAGGTGTGACAAGCATGTACGCGTCTCCAATATTGCCCCCACGAGAATAATAACCTTGCCAAGGTCACACATACTGTTGCACTTCTCAAGTTTTACCTGCGCATCATACATGGGGGAGGGGGTCCAGGGGGGGCACAGCCCCCCTTGGATAGCAGGGGGGCAAGAGGGGCGAAGCCCCCCTTTTAGCTGTTAGGTTATAAAGTTAGGGACTTTCCTTAATTTCAAGACTAGGGAATTTTCCTTAATTTAGGGATTTTTCTAGGGCAATTTTGGAAGCCCATTTTCAGTGATTTTGGCTTCCCTCCCCCAAACCCCAGTTCCCCAGGCTTGTCTTGGGGGGTAGGGGGGCTGGAGTGGCGGAGGGAGAGGAGGACTTCTTATAAAGTATTACCGTCAATTGTATTAGTAGTGCTGCCTGCTCGCCTGACTGGAGTGTCCGACTATTACTTTTGGGCCTTGCCTTCCCTGCCCAGTCTAGGCTGGTTGCCGGTTGGTATGGCCCTACCAGGTGAGAATGGTGCTCCACACAACCCGACCCACCAGAACCCCTCCTCCTCCACTGCCTAAGATTCCACTCCCTCTGCACCAACCTCAAGGCATCCCTAACCAGACTCTGTATTCACAGGCCAACCCTAGAGGACCTGCTGGGCAGCGACACCCTCAGCCCCAACACGGCCTTCCAAGCCCTCAAGTGCAAGCAAACCTTCCTGCAGAAGTCGGGGCAACTCGACAGGATCTAACTCCCACCCTGGTGACAGAACGGCAGACGAAAAACAACACCTGATACCAACTGCCACTGACGGGGCTGTAGAGGCTGTGGCCTCACAGCCTAACTAGCCCCATAAAAGACCCAAGAAGAAGATGCGCGGGGAGTTCCTCGTGTACGGCACCTAGTAGGCATGAGGGCTGTCATAGATGTTTTCTGGTAAATACGACTATCTTTACGTGAAAAAATACCCAGGAATAAGGCCACTGTCTGAAATAATGCTCAATAAGGCTGATTCTCCCCAACACGCCAAAACTTACCATAAATGAACAGTTTTGTTCGCCATAGTGGGGCGGGTGGAGTCACAGGTGTGTACCGTTGTCGCTGCAGCATCACACCGCTGCCCCACAAGTCTTCTCCCCGCAGTGTTGGAGTTGCTGCCTTGGCATTTTTATCTCTCATGTAACATGTTAGTGTTTTTTCCTTGTTCCTTTCGTAGCTTTGAGAGTGCTGCCTTACAATGTTGTGGTCGAGCGCCTTTGACCTTGATCTTGATGCCACAGGTGAGGTGAGTAGTAGTAGTAGTCGGTCGGGAGTTTTGCCTTTGTAACGGCACTCCCTGATGTGTTTACTGTCTGGGTCTATTGTTTTCCTTTTTCTTTCATTCTTTTTTCTCTTATTGTCCAAAACTTGTGTACTGTTGTTTTTGTTTGTTCGGTGTGTTCATTTTCAAATAATTTTTTTCCAATGGTGTCGTCCTCTTCTTCCTCGTAAGGCCGTTATTCTTTCCTCTGCATATGCCGGGCACCGGAGCAGGAAGTGTCGCAGGTCTTCGTTTTCAGCTTCACACATGTCACACTTGGTTTCCTCTTGCCGGTGTCTGTTTCTGTCTTTTAGTTGCAAGTTGTTTGTCCTACATCCGAATAGCACTTCTGAGGCTTGGTTGTTGGTGTATACCTCCTCTTGTCCTCCCAGCTCCTGTCTCCATTTTCTATATATCTTAAGGCTTGCTTTCTCATTCATTTGCCTCTTCCACTCTCTTGTATCCAGCTCTCTCATTCTCTGCTTTATACTCTCCTTTGTCTCATTCCTCACACTCACAGGTGATTGAGATTTCGCCAGCTGGGTTGGCGTAACTTGCTCTTGCTCTTGCTGTACAGGTGACCCGTTGGAGAGTCAGGCCTTCATATCGGCACAACCTGTAAAAATAAAGAACAAAACAAGAAGTATTCATTACAAATCATCCTGTTCCCTATTTCTTACACACCACATCTTTTCCAGAAAACTCTTCATGGCTTCTATAGTTCTCTCATTTGCTTCAGCACTCGATCAGTCCCAGCAGGAGCAGCAGCCATGCATTCGATCCCTCTCCGTTCTTGCAATCCTCCCATTCACATCCCCCATCTCGCTCAGTGCCACTAGAGTCCCGACATAGACGGCCTTGTGTATAAGGCTGCTGGGCGCCATTTTTGGCCCTTCGAGCACCGCGCCGACTTTGGACTGAGGTATGAAAAACAATTTTACCTATTTTGGAAGCGGATTCGGCTGCTTTTCAATGTAACAATGTCTTGCTGACTAGCCTTCGGTTGTAGCAACATGCCACAGAAGGGATACAAAGAGTATAATTTAACTGCAAGGCGCCGCTGAGAAGACAGAGTTAGGTGTGCTAACCTGCTATCCTCAAAGAACACCCTCAGTTTGCACCAAGGTGGTGATGCCGTGTGTGGCAGCCTGAACTACTGCCGTGCTATACAAGGCTGTGATCTCTGCAGTAATTTACTTTAAGGACTAGTATTTACTCTATCTCTGTATTCATTCCCATCTAGTGCTTGGGCAATGTTCTCCTTCCCCACATTTTATTGTCTTATTGTCCAGGGGGAGGTACTGCCCCCTCCCTTGTTGTGCTTTCCTTCCTACCATTGTATCTTTTTAGTTTCATGGTGCTACCTACACATGTATTAATAGTTGTATAATCACACTCTGTCCTGCCTGGGGTTTGGGATGGCATGTTCCTCCCTTCTCCCTTGTTGTTTACCTGCAACAATAAACTATCAATCAATCAACAGTCAGTCGTCTTGGGAGGAAACCATCGGTTATGATACCAAGACACACACACTGCCATTGTGTGTGTCTTGCTGTCATAACCGCCCTCCCTTTGTACTGTCTCTGGAAATCATTGTGAGAGAGACACAGCTACAAGGACGAAACTGTCGTTCACCTCAGGTACAGACATCGAAGCTGGTGAAGGAAGCTGATCGGTCCTTATGGCCAAAATTATTCGGCCTGCTGATCTCTCCCACAGGGTAGGAATGGCAAGTACCGTTAATTTGAGTACCGGTAGTACCGGTACCGAAAACTCAGGTATCGTTAGTACCGGTACCGGTACCAAAAGGAGTATTTTTTTTTTTATCTTAATGACTTCTGATGAAATTCCCAAATAAATTTCCTGTAAAGAAAACTCTCTCTCTCTCTCTCTCTCTCTCTCTCTCTCTCTCTCTCTCTCTCTCTCTCTCTCTCTCTCTCTCTCTCTCTCTCTCTCTCTCCCCCCTTTTCTGAATGAAGTGAATATTTATTTTTTCGATAAAAAAAAAAAATACCATGTATTTTATAGCGTCTTCCATTTAGCGTAACCCTTTCTGGGTCGTGATCTGTAGAGTCCCTCATAGAGTCCCGACAACCTAAGATTTGGACGCCATTATTGGCCCTGTGTTTTCGCCGCGCTTTTCAAACACTAGCACTAGCGGCGAAAACAGGGCCAATAATGGCGTCCAAATCTTAGGCTGTCGGGACTCTATTTATCAAGGGACTCTACAGATCACGACCCAGAAACGGGTTACGCTAAATGGAAAAGGCTAATAGTTATTATGGATGTACTCGATCATAGTCTAATAACAATAACAATATTGTTACGAATGTGCTGTATGTGAATGATTGTATGTGTAATGTGATGAAATTGTAGCATGATGCAATGTTAGCTCAGCATGGTGCAACTCTACTTGTTGGGACAAGAGAGACAGGAGGGGGGCCCGGGGCCGCCGGGCCGCCGGGCAGGGAAGTGCTGAGTCGGCAGAGTCGAGCAGTGGGGGAGCAAGGGTGGCTGAGGAGTTGTAGTTGAGAGGACGCGTGTCTGGGCTTAGGGAGTGTTGAGCTGCTCCGCTCGCGAGCTGTGTGCATCCGTGTGCGTGTCTGTCGTGCCCCTGTACTGTGCCTGATTAACTAACTGTTCTGTGCCTTTGAAAGTTGCTGTACTCTGTACTGTGTGAGGAACCTGTCATTAAACTAGAACTTAGTGTTGAACGTGTATCCTTTGTGCCCTGGCTCGTTCCCTCCTCCCCTCGGTGTTCTCGGTGGGCTGTGAGTGACTGGTGCCCGTGTGGCTGTTCTGTTGTGAGGATCACGCCACCTGCCTGCCCGTGGATGGTGTGTGGTGGGGGGGTGGTGTAACATTTGGTGTCAAAGGAGTGGGGATAAGTGAACAGTGAAGCGCGCCGAGTGTCATGGCGTCCCCCAGTGGTCGCCGTGAGGGTGAGGAGACGGGCAAGGCCGAGGCTGACCCGGGTGAGGTGAAGCCGGGCCAGATGGAATTGTTCGCTGCCATGCTGGCCAGTCTGAGGCAGGAATTGGATCAGAGAACAGAGAGGGCAGAACAGAGGGCAGACGAGAGGGCACGCGAGCAGGCTCGGAGGGCAGAAGAGAGGGCAGACAAGCAGGCCCGCCATCTTGCCGAGGTCCTCCAGAGCTGTTTCTCGTCGCTGAAGGCGGAAACCCAGCAGTACACCGACCAGGGCTGCGACAGCGCGAGGAGTGAACGGCTGGAGGAGGTGCGGACCCAGGAAGGCGAGGTCCGAGGCCTGAGGGAGGCGGAGAGGCAGCTGCGAGAGGTGGCACCGTCGCACGCGGAGGAAGAAGGCTCAGTTCTGGCAGGAAGCGCCGGGGCGGCGATCCTGCAGGGGCCTATCTGGGGCCCCTGGCAAGGGCTCCTGGAGCCTGGTAGCGTGGTGGCGGAACCAGTAGCTGCCGCAGGAGGTTGGGGAGCCCCCGCCTCGTTGCCTCCCTCACCCCCTCCCTCTCCTCCATGCCAGCCGGCTCGCAGGTCACGTAGTCCGCTCTCTCTCCCATGGCAGCAGCGAGAGGTGGCAACGTGGTGCGGGGAGGAACAAGAAGCGTCACGTGTGCTGGCGACGGACGCCTGGGTGGCGGACTGGCAGGGCTCCGCGTGGGGCCCCTGGCAAGGGCCCCTGAAGCCCGGTGGCGTCGTGGCGGAGCTGGTGGAGGCTGCAGGAGGCTGGGGAGCCGTCGGAGCCGCTCCCTTGGGTCCAGCTGGTGCTGGAGTCGGACCCATTAACCCTGCCTCGTTGCCTCTCTTACCGCCTCCCTCCGCCATGCCGGCCGGCTTGCAGCCCACGTGGTCCGCCCGCTCCCCTCTGCAGCCCCCCAGCCTCCGGGCGCTCAGGGAGGCTTAAGCCAGCGGGGCACGACGGGAAGTTGGCATGGGAGGCTCAGTTCAAGATGCCAGCTGCTACCCAGGGCTGGGGCGAGGATGAGAAGGCGCTGCAGCTGACAACAGCGCTACGGGGCTTGGTGGGGCTTGGTGGGGAGCGCCGAGAGGACCTTGGGGCGGCCTGACATGCTGGCCGCTACGCAACTCCAGGACGCGCCACAGAGGCTGTGTGGCGTCACGGGGCACTGCGTGCAGTCTGAGGGCCCAGTGGAGGCTCGTATCGGCGTAGGCAGCGCTGTGGAGCGCCGGCCGATGGACGTCGCCGATCGAGACGAGCCGTGCGTGCTGGGCCTCGACTACCTGCCGCAGGGCGAGGCCTGTGCCGACCTTGGACGGGAGCTGGAGAGGCTGCGCGGACAGGCGCCTTTGCTCCCGAAGGTCGGCTGTGCAGAGGTAGTCGCGGCGGAGCGACTGCACCTTGCCCCGGGGACGGAGGCTAGGGTCCTGTGTTGCCGGTCGGACGCGATGCCAGCGGAAGGCACGGTGGAGTCCACGGAGGGCCTGCAGCTGCCTGGTGGTGTGGCAGCTGGACGGAGTCTCGAAGGAGCGGGGGAGGAGTCAGTCACGGTGCTGGTGGCTAACTCCTCCGACGAGGCTCGGGAAGTACCCGCTGGTGCCAAGCTGGGCACCTGTGAGGAGGTGGAGCAACTAGAGGAGGCGTCGGGGAGCGCGGAGTCGGACGCTGTGAAGCCGCTGCCCAACTTCCTGGAGGATTCAGCGCACCGGAGCGCCGCTCACCTGACGGAGGCGCAGACGAAGGTGCGCCACACCCTGGCTCGGTGCGCGGACGTGTTCAGCGGGGGTGGATTGGATCTACTGGGCTGCACGGGGTTGGTGAAGTACAACATCTGCACGGGAAATGGTGCGCCCACCAGGAGCCCGCCCCGACGTGTCGTGCCGGCCAGGCGGGAGGAACTGCAGCGCGCCGTCAACGAGCTGGCGGCGCAGGGGGTGATGGAGCGGACAGACTGTCCGTGGCCCTCAGCAGTCGTCCTGGATATGAAGAAGGACGGCACGCAGCGCTTCTGTGAGGACTGCCGGGCGCTGAGGGACGAGACTGGCGAGGACTCTCACCCCCTGCCGTGGACCGACGACGCGCTGACGAGGGCCTTGGAGTTCGGGGCCATGACGATGACAAGCGGCCTAGCGGCGGCCGCCCCGCCCTGCCATGACCTCCGGGGCCGGATGGCGAAGGTGAAGATGAAGTCAGCGTCGATGAAGGCGAGCCCGGAGGGCCTCCGTGGCTCATGCGGGGGCTGTGGCAAGAGGGGGCATAGGTGCAGTCGGTGCCTGGGGGAGCGAAGGACGCGTTCCCTTGACCGGCCGAGCCCCGACGCCCTCCAGCCGCGCTGTAAGGACTGTGGCCAGTCAGGCCACCGCTTGAGTGCCTGTCCCAGGCCCAGGGACGCGGCGCGGGCGGGAAGCGCGGACGGGCTGGAGAAGGGAGCCGACCTCCAGCCGTCTCCCGCCCTCGGGCCCCGCCTTGTGTAAGCTGCCGCCGCCCGACCAGCGTGTTGCCAGTGGGAGGCTTAGCGGTTGTAGCCACGACGCGTGACAGTGGACACCGGGGGCTGAGGAGTGCTCGGCGCGGCCTGACCCGGGGTAGTGTGTGCTGCTGGAGGGGCCAGTGGAGGCTCGTATCGGCGTAGGCAGCGCTGTGGAGCGCCGGCCGATGGACGTCGCCGATCGAGACGAGCCGTGCTTGCTGGGCCTCGACTACCTGACGCAGGCCAGTAAGGCTCGTGGTGGCCTCGGACGGGAGCTGGAGAGGGTGACCGGAATGGTGCCCTTTGCTTCCAGGAGGTTTTCGAGCATGGCTGCGTGGGGAGGTAGTCACGGCTGAGCGAGGGCACCTTGCCCCGAGGGTGGAGGCCAGGAGCCGGTGTCGACTGTCCCGAGCGTCACGTGGAGTGGATGGCGTGGAAGAGCCCACTGAGGACTGGCGGCTGGTCGACGGCGTGGCTGACAGGCGGAGCCCCTTGGGGGCGCGAGAAGAGACTGTGGAGGACGTGGTGGAGGACAGACTGATTTATGTGTATTGCATGTATTTTTCTGTGTTCAGTGTTCGGCCGGGAGCTCAGGCTACCGGTGGATTTGGCCACGGGGCGGCCTCCCGACGTGAGCTTGCCCACCGTCACCTCTGGCTTAGCAGCGGCACTGCAGGAAAGCCTGGCTGAGGTGCACCGACGCGTACGGGGCAAGCTCAAGGTGGCAGGCCAGGCCATGAAGGAGACATACGACCGGCGCAAGAAGGACGTGAGCCCCAGCAGCGGCGAAGGGGACGTGTCAGAGGTCGACCAAGGGGCGAACGAGAACATGGGCGGTGCGGGCGAAGCGGCAGATGTCAGTGACGACCCTGAGCAAGTACTTGGGGCCGACGACGCGGCTCTGGGTGCCACCGCCTGCCTGCCGCCGCCCGCATCCCAGCGGCGCCCTCGGCGAGAGAGGCGTCGGCCGGGATGGTTAAGAGACTTTAGTGATGTCCCAGGGGACTGATTAGTTTGATTAATTTCATGTTTTGTTTGTTGAATGTTGGGGCAGCCGGGTCGACTGCCTTCTGAAGGGGGAGATAGTGTTACGAATGTGCTGTATGTGAATGATTGTATGTGTAATGTGATGAAATTGTAGCATGATGCAATGTTAGCTCAGCATGGTGCAACTCTACTTGTTGGGACAAGAGAGACAGGAGGGGGCCCGGGGCCGCCGGGCCGCCGGGCAGGGAAGTGCTGAGTCGGCAGAGTCGAGCAGTGGGGGAGCAAGGGTGGCTGAGGAGTTGTAGTTGAGAGGACGCGTGTCTGGGCTTAGGGATTGTTGAGCTGCTCCGCTCGCGAGCTGTGTGCATCCGTGTGCGTGTCTGTCGTGCCCCTGTACTGTGCCTGATTAACTAACTGTTCTGTGCCCTTGAAAGTTGCTGTACTCTGTACTGTGTGAGGAACCTGTCATTAAACTAGAACTTAGTGTTGAACGTGTATCCTTTGTGCCCTGGCTCGTTCCCTCCTCCCCTCGGTGTTCGGTGTGGGCCGCTGTGAGTGACTGGTGCCCGTGTGGCTGTTCTGTTGTGAGGATCACGCCACCTGCCTGCCCGTGGATGGTGTGTGGTGGGGGGGTGGTGTAACAATATGTTAGCAACCTAAAAAAGAAAAAGAATAAAACAAAGAAGGATGACGATTACAACAATGTATGTACCACCAAGAACTAGCTCATGGAGTAAAGAAGAATATGAAATCATGATTGAAGATACCATTCAGAGTTTAAGTAGAATACTCAAGGCAAACAAAAGAGTACTATTATAGTCTGTTCGGAGCATGAAGTCGGTTCAAAGTGTGGCAGATTCCAGAATTCCCATGAGTGCAGCGCTGCCAGTTCGACCGCCAATTATCAGATTAGCACTCTCTCCCGGCCTACCCACCCACAACCCACCTGTTTATCTCTCTCTCTCTCCTTCTCTCTCCCTCTCGACCCAGGGGAGGGACCTAGGGGGACACACCGACCACCACCACCACCACCACCACCACTACCAACACCACAACGTGGCAATTAACATTGGAAAAAATCGCTGCCACATGTCATAGAATTTATACAAATCCTTGTTATAATCCTAAACATCGACACTCATTGTACTATGTAGCTTCCTTTACTATATACAGAATATATAAAATATCGCTTTCAAATAGCACATGGATGGGAAATAAGAGCCTATCCACCTCTCCCCGCGCCATCCAGGCCGGCTGAGTCGCCCGTCGCACGGGCCTCTCTTGGCTCGCGGCCCCAGGAAGTGAGGGAAAAAAACAGAAGAAATGTGAAGAAGTAAATCACTAGGAAGTAAAAGAATGTCACTCAATCCAACGATGGCTGCTAATAACTTTCTATCGTTTCATTCCATTAGTGATAACGAACTGTAAAGACTTTACTTACAGTGACTCAGTGTGCAGAACCCATTTATGTATAAATGAGATAGACCAGATGGTAATCAACCCGCTCACCTTAGAACAAGACATAAACTGTACTCATAATGATGCATTACTTTTTAATATGAATAATATTACTCATAAATTTTCAAAGTAAATATACTTAGATGATCGATGTGAAAACAAAACTGAATGAAACTGACGTATTTTCTGTATTAAGTATGAATGTAAGAAGCTTAGCCAGTAATCTTCAAATACTGATTGATCAGTGTTTCCCTGAGGAAAATAATATCGATTTTATGAGATTCTCGGAGACCAGGCTTGACAATAATATAGAAAACCTGTATAAGTTAAAAGGGTACAATATGTTTGCAATGAACAGAGATAGGAATAATTAAAGGAGGAGGTGTATGTATATACGTTTCTAGCATTCTCAATTCTTGTATTATAAAAGTGTTGTTCAATGGAACAATTCTTAGAGTGTGTATGTGTGGAAGTGAATTGTGGTAAGGACACCAATTTGTTTGCTTCTGTTTATAGGCCACCAAAGGGGAATTTGCAGGATTTTTTTAATGCATTAGAGAATTTTTTATTTTGCAGTGGCAGATACAATGAAATTTATTTTCTCGGGGATTAGAACTTAGACCTACTTAAAACACATGACCTGGAGTGCGTGACTTTAAGAATGGTTTATGATGGTTGTTTCCCATTGACAACAAAACCCACTAGAGAAACCAATATTAAATTTTGTGCTTCACTGATAGACCATATTTGGACCTCTCATTTTGAAAACAACATAAATAATTATATAATTTATACTGATGTATCAGATCATTTTGCAGTTTATTCACAATTTAGGAATATAGTAAAAAAAATCCTGATGTATATGTGGAAATGAGGAATTTTTCGGAAAGGAATATGTAAGCTTATTTACAGAAGTAGTAGCAAATAAAAACTGGTTTCAAATCTCAAATATCAGTGATCCAAACGATGCATTTGAGGAATTTCATGCGCTATATAGAGATAAATTTCATTCTTGTTTTCCAGTAAAAAATAATAAAGCTGTGGATTAATACGACAGAAGCCCCTACATTACTACAGTATTAAGAAATAATATAAAGGAGAAACACAGACTCGAAAAACTTGCATCAAAATGGCTACTGTCATATGGACCAAGATACAAAACTTATATAAACCAGCTAGTAACCTTGTTGTGCGTTGCAAAAAACAAATATTTTCAGTGTAAGTTCAAGAAACAACAAAGAAACAGTAAATCAATCTGGAACACAATAAATAGTCTATTGGGAAGAAATAACAAACTTGCAAATGAAATAAAATGCATTTAATGATCACTTTCTGAAGAAGACAATCTTCACAGCAGCAAACAGTTGCACTACAAAATTCCCACCGTCAGTTTTTCAACAATCCTGCCAATATCTCTCTTTACTTGTGCCCTGTTACTAGGGAAGAGATTAATCTGTATCTAACTTAAAAACAAACACTGCTCCAGGATATGATGAAATTCCACCTAGACTGCTTAAGATTACAGCACAATACATAGATATACCTCTGGCCCACATTATCGATCTCTGTTTTCAGCAAGGATGTTTTCCCGACAAACTTGAAAGAGCTAAAGTGATTCCAATATTTAAGTCAGGTGATCTCTCTCGAAGATGAAAATAATTATAGACCTATATCTATTTTACCATCGATTAGTAAAGTATATGAAAAAAGCTATTGTTCAAAGATTGAGGAGGTTTCTGGAAAATTTTAATTTACTATCCGATAATCAGTTCGAATTTCGTAATAATAAGTCATATGAAAAAGCCATAATGAAATTTAGGCTACAAATAAAGTTTACAGTAATCTGGAAAGAAAACGGTATGTGGCAGGCATATTAATTCCTAGACCTCTCTAAAGCCTCTGATATACTGAACCATGCAATTTTAGCTGATAAACTTTATAACACTGGAGTAAGAGGAATACAACTAAAATGATTTGAAAGTTATCTAACATATAGGAAACAGTTCGTATACTGTAGTAAGAAACCATCACAACTAAGGCTTATTGATGCGGGAGTTCCTCAAGGGTCAATGCTGGGGCCATTGCTGTTTTTGATATATGTAAATGATATTTCCAATGCCACTGAAATATTCAATTATGTATTGTTGGCTGATGACACAAATCTTCTTTTACATGATGACAATTTAAATCACTTGCATACTGCCTTGAATATTGAATTAGAGAAAATTAGTAAATGGGTTTCTGCTGACAAATTAAAGGTAAATGATAATAAAACAAACTATATATTATTTCAAAATCGATTTGTTGAGTATAGCATCGGGCCAGTATATATGGAAGAATGTGAAGGAAAGAGAGTTTCATGCACAAAACTTTTAGGAATTTTCATAGATGAAAATTTAAACTGGAAAAACCATATAGCCTACAGTCACTCTGCTTAAAAGTGTCAAAAAATTGTGGAGTAATGTACAAAACCCGTTATAACCTTACAGTTGATGCCTTGGAAAATCTGCACTACTCATTATTTTATCCTCATTTCATATATTGTTTGTCAATATGGGGTTGCACATGGCCGTCAGTTGCAAAGAAAATTATTGTAATGCAGAAAAAGATTTTAAGATCCATTACATACAAAGGAAAATATGATTCTACACAGTTATTGTTCAATGAATTAAAATTACTGAATATTGACTACCTATTACAGTATTTTTGTCTTCTATCTGTTTATAACGATTTAAATTATAGTAAGAGCAACAGCCAATTGTTTAAACATGTTCATCACAGCCAGGGAACTAGAGGGATAATGTCAACCTGATGTGTCCACAACACAGAACAATATTGTACAAATTTTCAATACATTGCTTCGGACCGAAATGTTGGATACCTGATAATTTGAAAACAATAACTAACCTCAATTTATTCAAAAGCAAACTTAAAAAAACATTTCTATAAATTGAAAAATTAATCAATCAATATACAATAATGTCAAATGCAGATTTATTTGATGAATGGTAGGGTGTTATTTTTAAGATGTCTCAAATTGCTTGTAGGATATGTCTTGTCTCAATTTTTTCGTAGAATATAGTCTTAATTTATTACCAATTGCCGTCATTTGTTTCATGTGAAGAAATCTCATGTCTGCTTAGGAGCTTCAGCTCAGCAGACTAATGCCTTAATAATGCCTTTATATAACTGCTCAATGTATGTATCTGTAATGTGGCAATAAACAGTAAACAATAAACTCCCAGCACTACTACCACCGCTACTACTACTACCACTGTCGGTACTACTACCAATACTCTTCTTATTCCTTCCCTTTTTATTTCTTATTTCTTGGTGGCAGTCCGCTGTGAGACACAACTAGAGAGTCGTTGTAAATTTCATTGTCATATTCCCACGTGTCAAAACCCTTAACCTGCAAAGATTCATTGAGGGCGATCTCGTAGGTCCTCGGAGGAGAGTAGCAACCAGCCTCGTCACCCAGCTGATACTGCGTGCGGCGGTAGATAGAGAGGGCGAACTGGTGCATGTCCATTGGTACCTGTGGGGAGACGTACATTTCATTTATTTGATTGTGATAAGATATATTTATTTGTTAACGAAGACTACACCTGAAAGCATGAATTTATATCAAATTTTCTTTCTAAAATCATATATATATATATATATATATATATATATATATATATATATATATATATATATATATATATATATATATATATATATATATATATATATATATATATATATATATATATATATATATATAGGCAGTGGCTGAGTCGACAGAGTGACGGCGCCACGTTCAGGAGGACGTGAGTTCGATCCCCGCCCGGTGCCACCAGGCTGGGATTTTTCAGCCGCCGCCGAGTGGCTTAAAACTACCCACATGCTGTCCAGAAAACCACTTATCAACCCGGACTCTAGATTCTAGGATTAAAGATGAGCTCCGGGAGGGCAGCATGAGCCAACGCAAGATATGGCGCCCCTATAAACACTCGCCTGCGCCAGAACGGACCACCGGGAAGAAGCCTCGGACCGACCATCAGGATCCACCGGGAAGAAGCCTACCGGCGCAATAGGCCGCGACGAAAAAAAAAAAATAAATAAATAAAAAAAATATATATATATATATATATATATATATATATATATATATATATATATATATATATATATATATATATATATATATATATACACACACACACACACACACACACACACACACATCTGTATATATACATAGACATACAGGTTTTACCGATGACCACCCCTAAAGGCATGCATCTATATCCATTACTTTTCTTAACGCCATCAGTATCACGTTCGTATATACGGACAACCGGATCGATCCCCTCAGTGCCACGTCCGCAAATAAACTTGCAGCGCAATAAGCAGGGTAGCCAGCGCGCCCAAACTTGCTTGGCATGTAGGCCTGCCTTTGTTCTTCCCCCCCTCCCTTGACTCAAGCCACGCTCCCGAGGTACCGAGTCAGTCGACCCACGCCCGTCGTTTGGGAACGATGTTGCGCGTGTTATTTACATGTTTTTTTTTTTTTTTACTGTAATTGTTTTTACATCAAAGAAAGCAGTTCAAGGGCAAAAAAGAAAAAAAAAATAGAGCCAGCTAATCACTGCCCCTCTAAAAAAAGTTTAGAAGAGTGCCCAAAAGATATGTCAATTTCGGGAGCAGAGGTGTCCCGATACTCTCTTCATGAAAGAGTTCAAGTCGTAGGCAGGAGGAAATACAGATGAAGGAAGATTGTTCTAGAGCAGGGGTTCCCAACCTGGGGTCCATGTACCCCAAGTGGTACATTTGCACTATTCAGGGGGACATTGGGTCCGAGAGAATAACCACTACTGTACAATGCATAGTGTTGTAATCAGCATTCAAATTGCACAATGTCGTTTTTTTTTTTTTTAATTCCCTCATTATAGTAAGCAAAACTGTTATTTAAATTATATCATCAGTCTACACATACAGATTTCATTATAAAATAATATCGAAATATTACAATTTCATCTTTTTTTTTTTATCCAAAATTTTTAGGGGTACACGGGAACCTATAAAAATGTCCAAGGGGTAAAGAGGAACAAAAAGGTTGGGAACCCCTGTTCTAGAGTTTACCAGCGTAAAGGATGAAATAGTGAAGATGCTGGTTAACTCTTGCATAACGGATTTGGACAGTATGGGGATGAGCTTGAGTGGAAACTTGAGTGCACATGCAGTGGGGCCGCGGTAGGGGGGGGAGGCATGCAGTTACTAAATTCACAAGATCAGTTAGCATGAAAATATCAATACAAGATAAAAAAAAAAAAAGATGCAACATTGCTGCGGAATTCAAGATAGAAGACTCGGTGAGAGGAAGGGAGGTGATAAGACGAAGAGCTTGCAGTGTACGCCGCTACCGAGATGTGTGAACTTGAGGCAAGCTCGATTCCATAGTCGACTACTGCCCCCCGCATGATACACTCATTGTTGTGAGCAATTTTAATGTATTTACTGGTACACAGAAAGCTGGTTACAGGTTATGTATTGGTCTTCATGGCTCTTGCACCAGAAACGCAAACAGTTCTTTACTTCTGAACTTTGCAAAATCCGCTAGACTTGGCATATCAATGCTAGTGGTGACAAAGGAGATCGATCACATCCTTGTTAGTACTCATTGGAGGATCCTCCAAAGCTGTAGGATTTTTCAGAGCCGAGTTCTTTGTGACGACAACAGACTTGTTGATGCAGAACTGATGATACAGGAATTAGTAGTGATGTCAGTAAGTTTGCAGACGATACCAAGACCGGTAGAGTAATTGAGTCAGATCAGGACGCTAGTATTCTCCAGGATGAACTAAACAGATTGTATGACTGGGCGGATAAATTGCAAATGGAGTTCAATGTAGGGAAGTGCAGTATTCTGAGTGTAGATAGGAACAACCCCTCTCATAACTATTGCTTAAATGACGCTCCCATAAGCAGGTCTGGGTGCGAGAGGGATTTAGGGGTCTTAGTGAGCTCTGATCTCCGTCCAAGGGCACAATGCACTCAAGCTAGAAATCGAGCAAATAGGTACTGGGATTTATTTCAGGGAGCGTAAGCAACAGAAGCGCCGCAGTCTTCCTCAAACTATATTTAGCATTAGTTAGACCTCATCTTGACTATGCGGTTCAGTTCTGGTCACCTTACTATAGAATGGATATCAAAATGTTAGAATCGGTGCAGAGGAGGATGACTAAGATGATTCAGGGGTTGAGAAACTTAATTGCCATACGAGGAAAGACTCGAACAGTTAAACTTGCATTCTCTAGAAAGGCGAAGGGTGCGTGGAGACATGATCGAGGTTTATAAGGGGGATACTCATAAGGTTTTGTTGGTAAGAGAACCGGGTAGGACACGAAGTAATGGGTTTAAACTGGATAAATTCAAATTCAACAGGGACATAGGCAAAATTGGTTTACTAACAGAGGGTGGATGAGGAATAGGCTTAGCATCACGTGCTGAGTGGCAATAATTCATCACATTAAAAATAAAATAGATAAAATTCATGGATAAATAATATAGGTGGGGGTTAGGACACGGAGCTTTAGGGTTCAAAAGAGCTTGCTTAGCATAGCCTCACTGCCATCTTGCAGACTCCTACATTTATGTTTTATGTTATTATTTATAGGTAGAAATCATCAGGAGGATCTATCTCCGGGGGGTTCCATCTTGGAATTAAATCTGACCTTTCGCGTTCAGGTTTCTTTGTACTATATAACAATGAGATGTTTTCTATTGTGTTCGATGCCTCAAAACCCAAATTTTCACCAAAATCTACTTAACCAGACCTTTCAGAAAACTTCTTCAAGGACACTAGGTTCTTTTCAGTCCTTCCCGCCCACGCTGAACATTTTTCTTTGTCATTCACAAAAAAATCTCACTTGGAAAATTTGCATCTCTCTTGTTAAATCAGCTTCTATAAAGTTAGGTGTCTTTCTTGTAAGAGGGGGGAGGGGCGACTATAGGCGCCTCCATATGGTACATCCAATTCCAGAAATTTGTTTATTAGTGTGTTTGTTGTTGTGTAAAAGGTTTTCTGTGTTTCTGGTGATTTCAGTGAAAGCAAAGTGAAGACTCGGAGAAAGTATTTTTTGTTTTTTTTTTTTTTTTTTTTTTTTTTTTTTTATTTTTTTTTTTAAAAATACTTTAGAAAATTTTTTGACCTATCTGTTTTTTTTTGAACTTTTTTTGTTTTTTTTAAATTACAATCTTTTTCAATTATTTTTAAAATTACAATCTTTGTCTTCTTTTTGTCTTTGTCCTGTTTTCTTTTGACATTATTGAAAAAAATTTATTTCTTTTTCAAACATCTCTTTGTTTCAAAGTTTGCCCTTTAAAACACAAAAGTCTTATCAAGATTTTTACCCGATTAAACAAAATTCGAGATATTTTTAAAAAAATTCGAGATATTGGCTCCTATTTCATTTTTGCATTTTTTTGATTCTTTTTTTATTTTTTATTATTTTTCATGGATTTTCATTTTCACATATTATGCTTATTTGGCAATGGCGCGGCACTCCCGCGTAGCGCGAGTGCCGCGGGAGTGCCTCGATCGCGGGAGTGCCTTGCTTCTACGCTACTCTCTTGCTTGTTTTCTGAGGTTTGGCCGCTCCATAAGCCCTCTTGATGTTGGTGACTTTTTCCGGTTTCCTTGCGCTTGTACGTCATTTGTAAGGACGTTTTTTTGGCTGGAGAGGAGGAGAAAGTACGACATACTCTTCCCGTCTCGGGCCGTCTGTGTCTCGCTTGGCACTGGCGCGATGGCACCTCTTTTCCTCCCCTGCCTCTCCGCGCAAAGAAGACAGGATGACAGATGACAAAATTTACGAAGAAATAAAATATTCTAATGCAATTTTTACGTATATACGAATGATACCGCATATGTTGACATGAGCGTCTTATGACGCGCATGTCCGACTATGACGCAAAAGCCCCCCCAGGGGGGAGGGGTTTTAATTTTACGAAAACAAACCTCACCACATGGTAATTTAGGGTTTCTGAAGAGGACAGAGTCCACAGCTTTTCGTCTCATCAGCTCCCCTCCTCTAACTGACTGTCTTCAATCTTTGAAACATCGCAGAAGTGTTGCAACTCTTGCTATCTTCGATTGTTATATTCATACCTACTGCTCCTCCGAACTTGCTAGGTGCATGCCTTCCCCCTCCCGCGGCCTCGCTGCACAAGACTTTCTACTTACTCTCATCGATCCCTATCCTGCTCACCTAATTATGCAAGAGTCAAGGATGGAGTGAGTACCTGAGTTGTGTATTCGAATACGAATACTTCAAATTTTAACGAATATGAATATGAATTCAAATACACTGAAATGATTATAATTCAAATACAAATACGAATACTTCCTGAAAGTATTCATGAATATATTCGTGAATACTTTTCATTGAAAAATAACTTTTTGGCGTAACTGGGTATAGCACTGTTCTAAAGTTATGGAACAGCAAAATGAGCTCATGAGCCTGTATTATACACGACGATTGCACGTCCGCCCAAGAAGAGAACTGTAAGGAACAACGGCTGTTATTTCTGATGGTAAATTTTGAAGTATTCATTAGACTATTAGCAGAACACTAATATTTTATCCTTGTATTCGAATGCGAATGGGAATACTTTGATTCATATCAATAATTGTTCGGATACGAATACGAATACACCAATATATGGTATTCGAATTTATTCGAATTCGAATACCGAATACGATTACTCCATCCCTGGCAAGAGTTAACCAGTATCTTCACTCTTTCATCCCTTTCATTAATAACCTGTGGAACTCTCTTCCTCATACTGTTTTAGGTAAAGATTCGTTTTAGGTCCATGCCAGTATCTCATAATCTACTTTATGAAACATCAGTATCTCTTCATATATCTTTTCTACAAACCTTCGACAGTCATGGAAACGCTTTGAAAATCCAATTCAAGGACTTTTTTTAACTCTTTAAAATAGGGGATAATGTTTACGAAAGCGCGTCGCCTCCTATGGCGGCGGCCGCGGCGACGGTGCCGCCTCCGCAACCGCAAAATAGCTCGCAGAGGGTTTAGAGTGGGGAAGCATATTTTAACTACTCCAATCGAACTTTACGACCTACTAACGGGGGGGGGGGCTGCGCCCCGCTCGACCCCCCCTCACATGTATATGTGACTTATTTCAGCGAGGAGGTATTTCTCGCAACACCGGCTGCAGCGTCGCCGCGGCCGCCGCCAGAGGAGGCGACGCGCTTTCGTAAACATTATCCCCTATTTTCAGGAGTAAAAAAAATCTTTGAATTGGATTTTCAAAGCGTTTCCATGACTGTTGAAGGTTTGTAGAAAAGATATACGAAGAGATAGTGATGTTTCATAAGGTAGGTAATGAGATACAGGCACGTACGGACCTAAAACGAATCTTAACCCTGTTTTACCACCTTCCTAACACTTAAGCGGTTTTATTTTTATTAGCCCTTGGCCAGCCCTTATTTAATTAAAAGAATAAACGAATAATTTTGAGTATGAAGTAAAGACTGCACTTTGCCATCATATGAAAATTATCATGTGGTGCCAGACCCACCAGATGGGCGAACCTCCCATAACTCACTCAGTGAAGGGGCACCTCTTTGACCGACTGGTTAAGGAGTAGCTTTCCTGTTTCGCTGGTCGTGGGTTTGATCCCCGGCGCCAGCAAAGCCGGCCTTTCCTTGTCTGGATTAATTTTTCGTGTGTTTCGTTACGCGCAGAGGTCGTGTGGGAGTGTAGTAAAGAGAAAATTCAGGACGTTACAATCAGTTGTAAACGTCTGGTGGATGTGGCAGTGAAGCGGCGTCGCATCAAGCCAATAAACACTGGCAAAGTTTCATTGGATGCATTATCTCCATTGGGTGGTAAGAAATTCCAAGTGCAGAGTGAGTCCAGTCCATCAGAAACATATATTGTGGATCTCTCTGTTGGAATGTGTACATGTACCAAAGGACAGAATGGTGCCACACATCAAGCAGCCTGTGCAGAGTACAGGGTGACTGTGCTACCTCAGGTGTTTGAGCTTTATGTTCAAAACAGACAGTGGTTATAAAAAAAAAATATAGCTGCACTGGCAAAGTTCCTGAAGAGAATCTCTGGCCCTTCACCAAAGGTCAATAGTTTGTCATCCCTTCGTTTTCTTCATCTAAACAGATTTTTCAAATAAAAGTGTGGGGCACTGCGAGGCTAGAGTGCAATGAATGTTATCTCGATTGAAGGGTTGTGGGGAAATTTGTGAATGTAATCAATGGTGTTCACAGCGAATTCATTGATCCTGTAATATACTGTTATATTGTTACTCTTCTTCTTCTTATTATTATTATTATTATAAGTATTATTATTATTATTATTATTATTATAACTTATTATTATTATTATTATTATTATTATTATTATTATTATTATTATTATTATTAATTATTATTATTATTATTAGTAGTAGTAGTAGTAGTGTTATATACTTTTTAAAGTGAAGGAAACAGCTCAAGGGCAAAAAATAATTGAGAAAAAAGCCCGCTAATCACTGCCCTCATAAAAAAAGAGTTTAGAAGAGTGGCCAAAAGAGAGATCTATTTTAGGAGGAGAGTTGTCTCGATACTCTCCTCTTGAAGGAGTTCAAGTCGTATGCAGGAGGAAATGCAGACGAAGGAAAATTGATCCGGAGTTTACTATTGTAAGGGATGAAAGAATGAAGAGTTTTTTTTTTGTTGTTGTTGTTGTGGCCTGAAATGTAGATATACTTTCTTGAGGGGCCTTATGGACGGCTCCAGCCCGTTAGTAGCATAGGCTAATTTTCATAGCTGGGCGTTATCGCGATAAGTTATCGCGATACTTTATCGCTGATAACAAAATCGGATTATCGACCATCCGCTACTTATTTAAATATATATCGGTATCTTCGTTACTTTTGTAACCAAACTAGCGATAATCGCTACTTTTTTTCCGCCTCAGGAATTTTTTTTTGTCTCCTTACTGCGCATGCGTGGCCCGGTGTTGTATGAAAAAACTTCGCGGTATGAAATATCTTCGGTGATGAGATTTCATACTTAGGTCATGAAAATTAAAACACTAGGTTATTTTTTTTATGCTACTCAAAAATCAATATATCATAGAGAAAAATCATTTAACTTTGCCCCAAAAATGATTATTCACTGCCTCAAATTTGATATTCCATATTCGTTTGTGACCATGCCATGATACTGAAGGCACCCGGTGTTGTGTTATTTGGTGTCCCATCGTCAAAAGCTGGCGCTTTTGTGTACAAACACTGGTCTCTCGTGAACTGCGCATGCTCAGACCATTAAGTGTAGCCCTGTACAGTCTCACAATGCTTTTTTAACACATTAAGAGTTGCTGGAAAGCTGAATCAAACATACAGTACCACCATCCTCGCTGTTTCTAGAACGACGTACACTCTGTACATATAAATACAACTCGTACAGAGTGTCGTTCTAAAAACAGCGAGGATGGTGGTAGTGGTACTATATGTCCGATTCAGCCTTCCAACAACTCTTAATTACGGTTTAAAATCTTTGTGAGACTGTACAGCTCTACGCTTGCTGGTCTGAGCATGCACCGTTCACGAGAGACCAGTGTTTGTAAACAATTTTTGACGGTGGGGACGCCAAATAACACAACACCGGTTCAGGCATTTCTAGTATTAACGTCCATATGTACGTGTCAACGTGTGGTTTTAAGGTTTTGTAAGTTTCCTAAAATACAGATAATGAAAATTTTAATTCATCAATGTAGTTCTATCTGAAATATCAATATAGTATCGTTTTCGCCTATCGGACTTATCGCTAGCTAGTATCGGAATTGTGGATTTATATCGGGTATCGGTTATCGGTTATCGCCCATATTTGTGTCTCTAGTTAACGAATATCGGTTATCGCCGTTAAGGTTTTTCATTATCAGTTAACGGTTATCGGGAATAAGGTTTTCTGTTATCGTGCCCAGCTATGCTAATTTTATTTATAGTGGCTGCGGTGATGTATAACTTTTGCTTGGGCCATGCTGCCCCCCGATGCTCCTCTTGACCTAAGTCGCTGAAATAAAAGGTTGGTTGAAAATCCGGACAGCATGTGGGTGATCTTCCGCCACTTGGCAATGACTTGAAAAATCAGTGTGTTTCGGTGGCGACTCAAAGCTAGTCCACGCTAGGTACTCGGGCTCACCCATCCCGCACGCTAACCACTCGGCAACCGCCTCCCAGATGCTGGTTAATTCTTGCGTAAGGGATTTGGACAGTATGGGGAGGAGCTAGAGTAGAAAGTCGAGTGCAGCGGGACCGCGGGAGGGGGGAAGGCGCGCAGTTAGCAAGTTCAGAAGAGCAGTTAGCTAGTATGATAATATTGAAAGATGATAAAAAGTGATGCAGCATTGAAGCGGAATTTAAGAGGCAAAAGACTGTCTGTGAAAGGAGGGGAGGTGATGAGACGAAGAGCTATATAACTTAGACTCTACTCTGTCCAAGAGTGCTGTGTGTGTGTGGAGCCCCCCACATATGACATGAGATCATACTCCATACAAGGACGGACAAGGCCCCTGTATATGGACAGCATCTGTGAGGGGGGATAAAAACTGTCGGAGACGATACAGAACGCCCAACCTCGAGGAAGCTTATTTAATAAGAGAAGAGATATGAGGTTTTCTAGATGAGTTTTTTGAGTTGAGGATAGACTTAGGATGTTTGTTGTAGAAGAAGGCGACAGGTGAATGTTACTGAAGGATAGGGGATAGGTGTTTGGAAGACTGTGTCGAGTTGACAGGTGGAGAAATTGAGTTTTGGGGGCGTTGAAGGCCAACAGGTTTCTCTTCCCCATTTAGAAATGATAGCAATTAAGGTTTGACTGAGGTGAAGCATTCTGCAGCCTCCATCCTAGAATCGTGTAGTTATAGTTGGGAGGGTCTTTTTTTCAAAAGATGTTGAGTAAAGCAGAGTAGAGTCATTGGCGTAATAGTGGATTAGACAGTTTGTTTTGGAAAGATCATCAATGAAGAACAGAAAGAGCGTTGGAGACACCACTGTTGATAGGTTTAGAGGAAGAACAGGGGCTGCATACCACAGCAGATGTAGAACGGCCAGAAAGTGAAGATAAAGATATAGAAAGAGGGATAAAATCAATAGTAGGGTAGTTTGGAAAGTTAAAACTTGTGCCAGAATTGATTATTATATATAATTATCATCATTATTATCATTATCATCATCATTTTTTTATTGATATTATCTTCTTCTTCTTCTTCTTCTTCTTCTTCTTCTTCTTCTTATTATTATTATTATTATTATTATTATTATTATTATTATTATTATTATAAGTAGTAGTTGTTGTAATAGTAGTAGTAGTAGTAGTAGTATCATCATTATTATTATTATTGGTAGTAGTAGTAGTAGTAGTAGTAGTAGTAGTAGTGCCATTATTATAATTAATAATAATAATAATAATAATAATAATAATAATAATAATAATAATAATAATAATGATATTATTATTATTGTTATTGTTATTTTTATTGTTATTATTATTATTATTATTATTATTATTATTATTATTATTATTATTATTATTATTATTATTATTATTATTATTATTATTATTATTATTATTATTATTATTATTATTATTATTATTATTATTATTATTATTATTATTATTATTATTATTATTATTATTATTATGACGATTATTATTATCATATTATTATAAGAATAATAATAATATTATTATTATTATTATTATTATTATTATTATTATTATTATTATTATTATTATTATTATTATTATTATTATTACTACTACTACTACTACTACTACTACTACTAATAATAATAATAATAATAATAATAATAATAATAATAATATTATTATTACTATTATCATCATCATCATAATCATCATCATTATTATTATTATTATTATTATTATTATTATTATTATTATTATTATTATTATTATTATTATTATTATTATTAATATTATTGTTACTATCATCATCATCATCATCATCATCATTATCATTATTATTATTATCATTATTTTTACTATTGCTATTATTATTATTATTATTATTATTATTATTATTATTATTATTATTATTATTATTATTATTATATTTTTATTATTATTATTATTATTATTATTATTATTATTATTATTATTATTATTATTATTTTTATTATCATTATTATTATTATTATTATTATTATTATTATTATTATTATTATTATTATTATTATTATTATATTATTATTACTATTATTATTATTATTATTATTATTATTATTATTATTATTATTATTATTATTATTATTATTATTATTATTATTATTATTATTATTATTATTATTATTATTATTATTATTATTATTATTATTATTATTATTATTATTATTATTATTATTATTATTATTATTATTATTATTATTATTATTGTTGTTGTTATTATTATTACTATTATCATCATTATTGTTATTGTAGTTATTTTTTCTACTAGTGTTGTTGTTGTTGTTGTTGTTGTTGTTGTTGTTGTTTCTGCTAGTGTTGTTGTTGTTGTTTTCTGCTAGTGTTGTTGTTGTTGTTGTTGTTGTTGTTGTTGTTGTTGTTGTTGTTGTTGTTGTTTTCTGCTAGTGTTGTTGTTGTTGTTGTTGCTGTTGTTGTTGTTGTTTTCTGCTAGTGTTGTTGTTGTTGTTGTTGTTGTTGTTGTTGTTGTTGTTGTTGTTTCTGCTAGTGTTGTTGTTGTTGTTGTTGTTGTTGTTGTTGTTGTTTTCTGCTAGTGTTGTTGTTGTTGTTTTCTGCTAGTGTTGTTGTTGTTGTTGTTGTTGTTGTTGTTGTTGTTGTTGTTGTTGTTAATAGCGTTATTATTATTATTATAATTTCCATTATTATTGTCATTTATTATCATCATAATTACTCCTATTTACTTACTGTTGACCTTATTATAATTATTATCGTTATATTTGTTTTTGTTGTATTTGTTGCTGTAGTTGTTATTGTATTACTATTATCACATACCTCATACTTTCGTGCCATGTCGTATCCGAGCTGGAGATCCTTGTTCTGTAGAGTAATGGGGAAGCCAGGGTCGTAGGAGCCACTGAAGATGAGTGGCCCGGCGGTCTCCCACACGAAGCTGTTCCCGGCACTCACACGGATGGCATTCCAGAACGTCCTCAAGTCCAAGTTCGAACGTTTGGCTGATAAAACATAATAGAATGTGGGGTCAGGCGTACTGTGCAGGTAATAATGCAGGCTTCAATTCAGTCTCGTGAAATAATTAATCGATCAATCAATCACTGGAGACATAGGCCGTGGGGACGCAAAATCCAGGGGTTCTTCCGAGCAAAATCTCCATGCTGGCCCCTTTTCCACCTCAAGTACCTCCTGGTAGACTCTATCGATTGTTAAAGGGGCCTTGGCCTAAAATTTGGTGAAAATCGATTAATCTTGAGGGTTTTGGACGAATACATAAAAAAATAATTCCCCCATATGGCATCATATTGGTAATATTATATTAAGTATCAGAGAACCCAAAGTATTATGTGATTAATTTTAGAAGAAAAAATATGTATTGAATCTGGTCTTCATTGTTTACACAATATCACTAATGTAATACTTCATTACTTTGCCGATACATTTTTTTGAGCAGTAGATAGTTGTATAACTCGGAGGTATCTGGCAGCTATGTATTTCTTCTATGCACCACCACCACCACCACCAAATAGAGCACTCTTATGGCTGTAAGCTGACCAGTAAAGGCGTCTCTAAGTCATACAGTTAAGGCGTCATAAAGCACGAGCTTCAAATACTTCCACAGGCATTGATATTACTTTTAGGACTTCGTCTGACATAATTATTTAAGTATACTCTTAAGTAAATGTATTCAGCGCGATACGACCTCTTTATGATCCGCCGCCAGGTATGGGTTTGGACGCGAGGATCGTCTTCTTTGGAGTTCATTGGTTGAGAGAAATCCTTGGGAAGAGGAAAATACAACGGGTCTTCATATGTCAGCAATTACAGTCAAACCTCACCATTTGCGCACATATGGGCGGTCTGAAGGTGCGCAAATGACGAATGCGCAAATGGCGAACTTAATAACCTATGGGGAAAATACATATGGGCGGTCACGGGCCCGAACCCCCCCTACCAGCAAAAAAAGAAAAAACCTGGTCTGCTGGCAGTAAACACGTCATACTCACGGCCAATCTCTCGCTTTTTTCTTCCATTGTCCACCTTCTTAAACACTTCCACCTGTGCTATGGTCATCATCGGGGTCTTTCGGGGTTTAAGGGAGGTTTCTACCCCCACCTTTTACATGTTAACGGATAGGTCTATTTCTCTTTCATTTTTTCAGTGACGGTCATGGTTTTCGAATATGTTATATTTCAATGCATTTCTAATAAGATCCCGAGGGCAGATTTATTATTTAGGTTATTGATTTTCTTTATCTGAATTTTAAAAAAAGTAACTAAGAAGAATAAAACAAAATTAACAAAAAAATATATAAAAAAATAATAGACAAAAAAGGCCCTCGACAAGCTGTTGCAAACTTCTTGATCTTTAAAATGCACTTTGTTTCATGAAAATCGGTTCATAAATAGGGACAAAATAGCATTTTTAGTTTGAAAAACTGCTTTTTTTCAGGAGAGCTAAAAAAAGAAAAAGTTTCCAATTTCTTTAATAACTCTATTTCTTTTTGCTATACAACTATGAATTTTGGTATGGAAGTACTTCTGGGCACACCTGATCATATGTAAGTAAATCAATATCATACAGTGTTTCTAACCTAATGAGCCTTTACCGGTACATAAGGCACCTCACCACTGGGGGTTCTCGGAAAAGCAGTTTCATCATCAAGGGGTGTTTTTGTACCAAAAATGGCATTCAGAATGCCATTCTCATCTGGTGTATGGCCTAGCCTTCCATAATGATGGAAAACACATTTTTTCATTGCCTCATTCTTTTCCATGTTTTTGTTCTCTATCATATTTCCAACTTTCTGTCTGATCTTATAAAAAGTTCTAATGGTTACTGGTTTCAATTTCATATATGTCATCAAGTCACAGTATCCAGTATAACCTAAGCCATGCTCCAAACAGTACAATATAAGAGTCTCATTTGAGCCCAACACTTGCTTCTCTTCCTCCTCTTCCTCCTTGCTCTTATCTTCTTCTTCACTACACTTTCCCTTACACTTCACATGAATATTTGTAATAGTGGGTGTCTTATCAAAGCATATCTCAAGCCTGGCCAAACAATTGCCACAGAGTGGTGAAGCTGCTTGGAATGATGTTGTCACTTGATCTGCAGATGTTAGTATGTTAGGTTTATCATTTATCTGCATAGCTTTGTCACCTATAACATCTCTTATAAGTGACATTCTCTTCTCTAGAGTACTTGTATCTCCTTCAAGGACTTCAACTGAAGTGCTTGGCAGGAGAATATCATCAGAGGTACTCACATTAGCAGAGCTTGATGTAGAGGGCTGATCTTCAAGGTGTTTTCTCTCAACCCACTCCTTATGAGACTTCTGAAGCCTCACCAGACTTTTCTTTCTCCTTCCCATCCTCGAAAATATAGGTAGAGAGCAGAAAAACACAGTAAATGTCCTTCACAAGTTTGTAAACAAACTCCTTATCAGCTTCTGTGGCTTCCCCTTCCTCTTCACAGGTCACAATCCCGTTCTCTCAAAGGGATAGCTTTGAGAAAACGTATGTAAAGGAGGTGAGACTAAAATAAACTATTTTTTTTTGCGTAATTTTCGAGAAAAATTACTGTATTCACGATTTTTAAAGGTATTTGACAGATCTGACAGCTGGGCAGCCTTTTAAACTGACAGTTGGGACCTTTAAACTGTCACGCGGCCTTTAAACATTGCTGGGAATTAAAGGCCGGTCATATTAGCCTCCAATAAGCGAATAATTTTTTTTTTTTTTTTTTTTAATTATTCGGGTAGAAACCCCCCTTAAGCTTCGATGATGCTGCGTGCAGCATCATCGAATGATCGCAGTCACCACGAGACGAGGAGAGGCGATCAGGTTATGGCGGGAAACGACAAGTTGTGTACGTTGGCAGTGTTCTTCACTGGGGGCAGAGGGCGCGCGGGTGGTAGACAGCTGTAGCTCGCCAGCTAGTAAACGTCCTCAGAAGATCAGCAGACGTCATTTTGCTGCCAGATCAGCTATTAAACGTCGTCAGAAGATCAGCGGACGCCATTTTGCTGCCAGAACAGCTAGTAAACGTCCTCAAGATCAGCGGACGCCATTTTGCTGCCAGAACAGATAGTAAACGTCCTCAAGATCAGCGGACGCCATTTTGCTGCCAGAACAGCTAGTAAACGTCCTCAGAAGATCAGGGGACGCCATTTTGCTACCTTAACAGCTGGTAAACGTCCTTAGAAGATCAACGGGCGCCATTTTGCTGCCAGAACAGCTAGTAAACGTCCTCAGAAGATCAGCGGACGCCATTTTGCTGCCAGAACAGCTAGTAAACGTCCTCAGAAGATCAACGGGCGCCATTTTGCTGCCAGAACAGCTAGTAAACGTCCTCAGAAGATCAGCGGACGCCATTTTGCAGCCAGTAAGACGCCGTGACCATAGCGGTGAGGTGCGCAAATGGCAAGACCACCTGCGCAAATCTTGGGATGAAGGCCGCAAATTAGGGCCGCGCAAATGGTGAGTGCGCAAATGGTGAGGTTTTACTGTATGTGGAAAATACAGGCTTTAAGCTTATGTAGCATATCAGTGGCGTAGTTAGGCCTGGGCTTTCGGGGCTATAGCCCCAAATGTTTTATGAATAGCCCCGGATCTCAAAGATTTTTTTTTTTTTAAGAATATCTCCCGCCAGGCCAATACAGAATGTTAATTTAAGCTGTTAGTACTAGAAATTAGATTTGATAGATCTCATACGGAGATCACACGGTTCGATACCGTCTGGTTCACGTTCCTATCACGTATTCACGGCCACTCGCCAGCCGGCCATCAGTCAGGCAGCGGCGCCAAGGTGCGTATCCCGGCCCGCGCACACATGTGAGCGAGAGAGCTTGTTGATTGGTAGTAGCGAGCAAGGCCTGAGTCTGAGGCTATGGATATTAGAAGCTTTTTCGAAAAGAAAGGGGACCAAGGCAATTAGGTGCAACCTCCAAGGCAAGAACAGGAGGAGGAAGAGTTACTTCCTGCTGTTGCTGTAACTGCAGATGAGTCAGGACGGGAGACTGCCGCTGCCTTTACATTTTTTTTTTTTTTACAACAAAGGAAACAGCTCAAGGGCACACACAAAAAAGAAAACAATATTAAAAAAAAAGCCCGCTACTCGCTGCTCCCAAAAAAGAATCAAAAGAGGTGGCCGAAAGAAAGGTCAATTTCGGGAGGAGAGGTGTCCTGATACCCTCCTTTTGAAAGAGTTCAAGTCGTAGGCAGGAGGAAATACAGATGAAGGAAGATTGTTCCAGAGTTTACCAGCGTGAGGGATGAAAGAGTGAAGATGCTGGTTAACTCTTGCATAAGGGGTTTGGACAGTATAGGGATGAGCATGAGTAGAAAGTCGTGTGCAGCGGGGCCGCGGGAGGGGGGGAGGCATGCAGTTAGCAAGTTCAGAAGAGCAGTCAGCGTGGAAATATTGATAGAAGATAGAAAGAGAGGCAACATCGCGACGGAATTTAAGAGGTAGAAGACTATCAGTAGGAGGAGGAGAGCTGATGAGACGAAGAGCCTTAGACTCCACTCTGTCCAGAAGAGCTGTGTGAGTGGAGCCTCCCCACACGTGAGACACATACTCCATACGAGGGAGGACAAGGCCCCTGTATATGGATAGCAACTGCGCGGGGGAGAAGAACTGACGGAGACGATACAGAACGCCCAACCTCGAGGAAGCTGATTTAGCGAGAGAGGAGATAAAGTTTCCAGTTGAGATTTTGAGTTAAGGATAGACCGAGGATGTTTAGTGTTGAAGACGGTGACAGCTGAGTGTTGTCGAAGAATAGGGGATAGGTGTTTGGAAGATTGTGTCGAGTTGATAGGTGGAGAAATTGAGTTTTTGAGGCATTGAAGGAAACAAGGTTCCTTCTGCCTTAATCGGAAATGATAGCAAGGTCTGAGGTTAAGCGTTCTGCAGCCTCCAGGCTGGAGTCGTGTACTTCCTGTTGAGAGGGTCTTCTATTGAAAGAAGTTGAATAATGCAGAGTGGAGTCGTCGGCGTATGAGTGGGCAGGACAGTTTATTATGGAAAGAAGATCATTGATGAATAACAGGAAGAGAGTGGGTGATAGGACAGAGCCCTGTGAAACGCCACTGTTGATAGGTTTAGGGGAAGAACAGTGACCGTCTACCACCGCAGAGATAGAACGGCCGGAAAGGAAACTGGAGATAAAGGAACAAAGAGAGGGATAGAATCCGAAAGAGGGCAGTTTAGAAAGCAAAGACTGGTGCCAGACTCTATCGAAGGCTTTCGATATGTCTAGCGCAACAGAGAAAGTTTCACCGAAACGGCTAAGAGAGGATGACCAAGAGTCAGTTAAGAGAGCAAGAAGATCGCCAGTAGAACGCCCCTTGCGGAATCCATACTGGCGATCAGATAGAAGGTTAGAAATGGAAAGGTGCTTTCGAATCTTCCGGTTAAGGATTGATTCAAAAGCTTTAGATAGACAGGAAAGTAAAGCTATAGGGCGGTAGTTTGAGGGATTGGAACGGTCACCCTTCTTAGGCACAGGCTGTACAAAGGCATACTTCCAGCAGGAAGGAAAGATAGATGTTGATAGGCAGTGACGAAAGAGTTTGACCAGGCAGGGTGTCAGCACAGAAGCACAGTTTTTAAGGACAATAGGAGGCACTCCATCAGGTCCATAAGCCTTCTGAGAGTTGAGGCCAGAGAGGGCATAGAAAAAATCATTTGGAAGAATCTTAATAACAGGCATAAAGGAGTCAGAGGAGGGATGAGTAGGAGGAATACTGTTAGCTCAAGTTGGTGACGCAGAGGGCTCTTTAGCCAGCTAGCAAGTATCCGTAGTCTAGCTGAGTGGTTCTTTTTGTCACACAAGGCACATTAACTCCTTAAAATATATGGTAGTTATGTATACTGTAATGATGGGAAATGTGCACACTGCACCGAATTGCTCCAGCATTCAGCAGTTCGAATTGGAACGAGGGACCGTAATTTTTCTGGTTTCCAAAGGATCCAGTTATTATTTAGTGAATTTCAAGAGGTCTTTTTATTGATATTTTGCTGTAGAGAAAAACCTGTGGTTATTAGTTACGTGACAATTACGCGAGATTGAACTTCGTTGATATAAAAAACAAGTTAAAAGCATTACAGTAAAAGAAGCTTTTATATTACGTCTTTAACCTTGTATTAAATAACTTGCAGCCTGCAGGAACTGATGACATGGCAGGAGTAAACACCAGCATCTAAATTTATAAAATGTAGTAGTAGAGTAGCAGGCTGCAGGAGATGAAACCTGACGGGCCGGGCCACATTATTTGTACTATCGTATATGATTACCTATATAGGCTATGACGACGAGATAAACAATTAATATGACTTTTATAAGGCTAAAGGCAGAAAGTTTTTTCCCCAATTTTTAGGTGAGTAGAGCAAAAAAAAATAAAAAAATAATAATAATAATAAATAAATAAATAAATAAATAAATAAATTTAAGTTGTCTGTTATATGTATGATACATCAGTCTTAAGCGCTTAAATGTGCTTATGCTTTACTATAATTTGATAATGACCTTGAAAGTTTTATTATGACCCTCTTGCCATATTTTCAGTGTTACTGCTAAATACAATAACACATAAATTGGCCCTAATGTATGTCAGAGATGCCTCAGAATTACCCTAAAAACTCCGCGCTTCTCTCGCCTCCAGGCTCCAACCACCCAGCACTTTGGGCTGGGCTAAGCCCCCCATGTTTCAAGTGAAATGCCCGAATTTTCTCTTTACTGCACTCCAACACGACCTCTGTGTGTAACGAAACACACGAGAAATTAATCCAGACAAGGAAAGGTTTTGCTGGCGCCGGGGATCGAACCCGCGACCAGCGACCTTAACCAGTTGGCTAAAGAGGTATCCTCCTCGCAGAGTGAGTTATGGGAGGCTCGCCCATCAGGCTTAGTCGCCGCACTACACGGCTCCCCATTCCTATGTAGATTAATTTCTGTGTGTTGAGACTTTACATTTTCTATGAACTTAGGAGAGCATGGGCCATCACTCTACCTGTTACCCACTCGGGGTGACACAACAGAATCACAGGAGAGGATGCCACCGCTTTGCCCCCAGTGAAATGGGCTTAAAGGTGCTTATGCTCTGCCATATTATGATAATGACCTTGAAAGTTTTATTATGGCACACTTGCCACATTTTCAGTATTACTGCTAATAAAATAACACAAAAATTGGCCCTGATGTATGTCAGAGAGGCCTCAGAATTATCCTAAAAACTTCACGCTTCTCTCGCCTTCAACCACCTAGCATTTTGGGCTGGGCTAAGCCCCCAGTGTTTCAAGGTCCTAAATACGCTCCTGCCTGTAGGTGACGGATATATTTAGATTAATTTTTACAAAATTTACTTGCACTTACAAATTTTCAACGTTACTTTCTCTTAGTGTTCTGTCAGTGGGTTGCAAATAGCTTTTGACGTGAAGGGCGAAATAGACAATATGTAAAAAGATGTCTACATCTTTTCTAATAGATGCATAAATCATATCAATAAAAAAGAATGGACAAATTGGTTGTCCGAGTGTAGTTCATTTCCTGTATGTCACAACTAGACACAGCAACTACCCTCCTACAGACACAGTGTGGTGTGTGTTACCGGTGTAAATTACCATATAGTGAGCACTGATATTTTACAAAGACTGAAACAGGGTTATCTTATAGCCTGTCGATCTTTTCTTCCTCGCTCCTTTCTTACGTACCTAACATCAGCACTTCTCCCATGGCGATGACGTGCACGCAGGCGAGCATGTTCGACACCACCTTCACCATCATGGCTGCACCGATTTCTCCAACGTAGAATATCTCACAGAACGACGGCTGTTAGAGGAGTAAAGGAAAGCTTGGGGAGTGAATGGTGTGAAGATTATGTGCAGGAGAAAGGCGCAAAGGAGTGTGGCGATGGTCTGGACACTCTTTACGAAAACATTCACAAAAAGACTGCTATCTTTTATTTCTATTTTTTTTTTTTTTTTTTTTACGTGTACGCCTATAGCGCCGGTAGGCTTTCTTGAGGGACCTAGATGGTAGTCGGCCCCAGCCCATCATGGCGCAGGCAAGTGCCATCTTCTCCTGGCTCATGCTGCCCCCCGGAACTCGTTTTAGATTCACTTGGACGGTTTCCTCTAGAGCCCGGGTTGATGGGTGGTCTTCAGGACAGCATGTGGGTAGTTTTAAGCCACTCGGCGGTGACTGAAAAATCCGAGGTGGCAGCGTGGGGATTCGAACCCGCGTCGTCCATTACGTGGTGAATGTGGGCCCAGCACACTACCACTCAGCCACCGCCTACCTTAAACTAACCTACACCTATTAGTGTGTCATTGTAGCTCCATCGATGGATTCATTAGTGTGTATTCATGAGAGCGCAGAATCTATTGTTTTCAGATGAAGAGCTCTGAGAATTGAAAGAATCAAAACATCCAACTAACCACCCTGTGCACATGGTAATGATTCGGACAGAGGTTGAATGTCTTACCTATAAACACTTACACCGCTGAATTTTTAAAGATGTTTTTTAAAATATCTGCATTATAGAAAACATACTTTTGATTATCTCTGGAAGCAGTGATCACTATGAGAATAACGAAGTAAAATGCCACATGATCCATATCACACACACACACACACACACACACACACACACACACACACACACACACACACACAGAAAAGGTCAGCTTCAAAGAAATTCTAAAAAAGGAAAGAATGGAACAAAAGCAAGAAGTGGAGAGGGAAGTAGTAAATGCTTTGAAAGTAAAAATAGAAAAGGTAAAAGATGACATGAAGAAATGTTCGGCGTTTTTTGGAGTTCGTGAAGAAAAGATTCCCATCAAGACAGTAAACGAAAAATATGAAATGAACAAAGTGAAGAACATACTAAGCAAAATAAATGAAGACGAATTAAGTAATCTGGAAGATGAGGTGGACGAAATAATTAGACAGGGACCGTATCAAGAAGGGAGGAACAGCAGGCCAGTAAAGCTGTGATTAAAATCCCAAATGGCATCAGAAGAAATTCTACCTTGAGCTTGGAAGCTTAGCCAAATTGAGGAACACAAGAAGGTATTTATAAGGACTATGGCTGAGGAGGAGAGAGAAATTTTAAAAGAAAAGTTGGAAACGGCAAAGGAAAGGAAGAATGAAAGATCAGAAGAAGAAAAGGCTAACATTTTTTTCGGAAAGTGAGGAAAGAAAGGCTGATGAAATGGTGGATCAGGGACAGCGGAAAGGACTAAATGAAGAGAAAGTAGTGGAACAAAGAAAAGGTGGGACAAGAAATATCACTATGGCAATTACAAACCTAGATGAGTTATCGTTAAAAAAAACTTGAACTAAATGATTACCCAAGAGAGAAGAAACCAGATACAATGTGCATATTGGAAACGAAGCTGCCAAAAGGCCTGGACTTGGCCCTTGATGATTTAAATGAATATAATATATGGAGAAAAGATAGAGAGGAAGGAAAGGGAGGGGGGATATGGGAAAACTTTGATGCTGGTGGTGACGAAGGCACTTGGGGAAGTAAACTACTGAAAATAGCAACGGAAAACCTCATGACACAAAGGGTACAAGAACATACAAGGGTACAAGATACAGAGGAGAAGATATACCATCGAGACTAGATTTAGTGTTCACGAAAGAAATACAACTAAAAGAAGGAGTCAAGCATGTGTGTGCGCTATATAGGAAAAAGTGATCATGAGGTATTAGAATAGGAACTCAGTATGGAAGAAGGAAAAAAGATGAAGTACATAAAATGAAAAGGAAAAACTATACAAAGGCAGATTATAAAGGAATGAGGTCATTCTTCAGTAAAATTAGCTGGAATGAAGTAAAAAAACATAAACTAGTACAAGATATATATGATGAATTCCTGTAAATTTGCAAAAAAGGAGTAGAACAATATGTCCCCCTCTACATAGAAAGGGAAAGGGGAAAGAAAGAATGGTTCAATTGGAGGTGTGATAAAGCAAAGAAAAATAGAAATAGAACTTCGAGAAATCTAAAAAAAGACCAAACAAAACAAACTGAGAAATACAGAAAAAGCATGAAATTAATATATGAAAATAAGAAGAGAAGAAGAAATAGATTTTGAGAAAAGAAAAATAAATAAAACCAAAGAAGAACCCAAGATGTTTTATAAGTTTATAATTGGGAAAATGAAGAAAAAGGAGGGTGCCACAAAGTTAAAAGAAGGAAATGAAATTCATGAAAATGACGAAGACCTGGCAGAAATATTGAACAAAGGTTTCCAAAGTGTATTTACAAATGAATCAAATATTGAGCTGGCACATGGAGAAGAGGGTGATAGAACCTTGGAAAGGATAAAGATTGACAAGAATGAAATTCAAACACTCATGAAAAACATGGACGGAAGAAAGGCTATGGGGCCAGATGGAATATCGAGAAAAGTGTTAAAGGAAAGTGTCGATCAGTTACTAGAACCAATATATGACATAATCAGTGAAGGGTACCTAAAGAATGGAAAAGGGCTGAGGTAGTACCAGTTTACAAAACTGAGATAAAATGCAACCGCCAAGACATAATTGTTGCCCAGTGTTTCTGACGAGTGTAATGTGTAAGTTATTTGAAAAAATAGTAAAAGAGCAATGGGGTGAGCACTTAGATAAAGAAAATATAATAAGTGAAACTCGATTTGGATTCAGGAAAATAAAATCGTGCGTGACCACCCTAATATGCTACTACTTAAAGGTTATAGACATGGTACAGGGGAGAAATGGATGAGCGGATTATATCCTGAACTAAAGAAAACCTTTGACAGGGTCCCCCATACAAGCTCCAACAGCTCCAACAGCAGGGCGGTCTGGGAGTAAAATGATTGATTGGATGGAAGATTACTTAGCAGAAAAAGAAATGAGGGTGGTGATCAGAGATGAAAAATCAAAATGGAGGAAAGTAACAAGTGGGGTACCCAAAGGCTCAGTCCTTGTACCAATACTGCTTATATATATATATAATATATATACATGACAGAATATATATATATATATATATATATATATATATATATATATATATATATATATATATATATATATATATATATATATATATATATATATATATATATATATATATATATATATATATATATATATATATATATATATATATATATATATATATCTCTATAAATAAATATGTATATATATATATATATATATATATATATATATATATATATATATATATATATATATATATATATATATATATATATATATATATATATATATATATATATATATATATATATATATATATATATATATATATATATATATATATATATATATATATATATATATATATATATATATATATATATATATATATATATATATATATATATATATATATATATATATATATATATATATATATATATATATATATATATATATATATATATATATATATATATATATATATATATATATATATATATATATATATATATATATATATATATATATATATATATATATATATATATATATATATATATATATATATATATATATATATATATATATATATATATATATATATATATATATATATATATATATATATATATATATATATATATATATACTATTCATGTATCGTATGTCCGCATCCGCATCCGCATCCTGGAACATCCGCATATTTTTTTTACATCCGCATTCGCATCCACAGTTTTCAAAAGTGTAACATCCGCATCCGCATTTGTAATGAAGTAAATATCCGCATCCGCATCCGCACCACACACAAACAGGATGTGGCGGATATATTTCCATACATTACAGAGTCACGGACTCAGAGCAGACTACTGAGTACAGAGCTTGCGAAGTTGAAGAAAATGAATTAATGCATGTTTCTTAAAGTTCGATGAAAAAATAAAAATAAAATTGACAAATATTTCTTAAAAATCAAAATCAACTTCAAACAATAGTTTCGATAGTAGACCCTTACACATATTTTCATAAGCTGCAGTAGGAAATATGTGTATAACAAAAAGTGCAAAGGAAGAGATATTTTTTAAGAATAATCTTGACCGGTATCTCCTCCATCTCAATGTTCACTAGGTCAGTTTCAACGTCATGGTGGCCGCATAACAACTGTCACCTAGGTTTAGGACACACAACCTAGTTTGGGCCTTAGGGCCTGTGTGGTCTGGTTATTTATGTAATTCTATGTAATTCATAAGAGTAAATTGCTTCTTTTTATCTTCAGTACGATGTTACTGATAATCACTTACAATAGTGACGTAGCTTTGCCCATTTGGTGCAGTCACTCAAAATGGTTAGAAGAAAGAAACAAAGCTATTGTCATAGGCTAAGCATTACTTTTGACACATTCATTGGAACAACTCTACCTTCAGGATAGGGTTGACCGCCTCTGCCACTTCCCTGGAGCCCCCCACGTGCACCACCATCTGCCCCTTCTTCAGCGCCTCCAGTCCCCCTGTAATGGGCGCCTCCAGCACGTGGGCGCCTTGCTTCGATGCTGCTTCGCTGTACTCCTGCAGTGGTAGGTGTTCAGTTATTTTAAGTACAGTAATGGGAAAAGAAATTATTATTAAACAGAATCTTGCCAAGAGCTAGACCGAATAAATTTTCAATTCCAGCACCAGGTGGCAGTGCAGGTCGAGACATAGCTGGAAAAAAAGAAAGGACTTAACGCAACTGCAGAACAAAAACATTAACCAATTTTTTTTTTTAAATCAATAGTAGAAGAAGTACCAGTCTCCTAAGGCAGACTTTCCAGAGCCTAAACACTTCAGGAAGGAAACATCTAGAAAATTGTGATGTGGAGCATCGGCTAATTTCAAACACCATGGGTTCAAGGAAGTGGAACTCCTATTGACTCTCCACTGTGCTCTGACGATCCATTTGGTGCAATTGTCTGGACACGAACAACCCCAGTGATATCAGTCAATAGACGATCAAGCAGATTACCAGAAATATGAGTTGCACCATTAACTAACTGCTCTCTCACCCAACAAACCATGTCTGTCTGTTTGCGATTTGAATTCAATCAGTCTGTGATGAGCATTAAAATCACCAATAGAGAAGGAGCTGGGTTTTCTGGCATGCTCCTGGATAAAATAAAATGAGTGAAACAGACCCTCATAAATATTATCATCAGCATTTTTTTTTTTACAACAAAGGAGGCAGCTCAAGGGCACAGAAAAGGAAACAATAAAAAAAGCCAGCTACTCGCTGCTCCTAAAAAAGAATCAAAAGAGGTGGCCGAAAGAGAGGTCAATTTCGGGAGGAGAGGTGTCCTGATACCCTCCTTTTGAAAGAGTTCAAGTCGTAGGCAGGAGGAAATACAGATGAAGGAAGATTGTTCCAGAGTTTACCAGCGTGAGGGATGAAAGAGTGAAGATGCTGGTTAACTCTTGCATAAGGGGTTTGGACAGTATAGGGATGAGCATGAGTAGAAAGTCGTGTGCAGCGGGGCCGCGGGAGGGGGGGAGGTGTGCAGTTAGCAAGTTCAGAAGAGCAGTCAGCGTGGTAATTGCGATAGAAGATAGAAAGAGAGGCAACATCGCGACGGAATTTAAGAGGTAGAAGACTATCAGTAGGAGGAGGAGAGCTGATGAAACGAAGAGCCGTAGACTCGACTCTGTCCAGAAGAGCTGTGTGAGTGGATCGAGCCCCCCCTACACGTGAGATTATTGATGGTAGCGAGTGTTCTAAGTGCCAATCGGTTCACGGATAGAGAAAGTCATATCCGCCAGGGTTACAAAAATCACAAAGGTCATGGGCACAAACAAAACATAAAGAAAAGGTGTTTGTGTGGGTATGCGTTTGTGTGAATGTTGTGAAGTGTGGGTGACATATAAGTGCGGGTGTATGTGTAGAACAATGTGTACGAATGGACGACAAGAGGACGTGGACGGACAGTAGAAGATAAACAAGTAACAAGAGATAAACAATTAGACGCACAAGAAACAGCGAGACGGGAGCACGAACGAAAACATTGACACAAAGTAAGAATGAACATTAGTCTGTGCTGCAACGCCCCATTTTCGTTTTCACTGGAGGAGAGCACGCGCCTGCTTAAGCAGTGGCTGCTACAAGATGCATGCTCCATACGAGGGCGGACAAGGCCCCTGTATATGGATAGCAACTGCGCGGGAGAGAAGAAATGGCGGAGACGATACAGAACCCCCAACCACGAGGAAGCTGATTTAGCGAGAGAGGAGATGTGAAGTTTCCAGTTGAGATTTTGAGTTAAGGATAGACCGAGGATGTTTAGTGTTGAAGATGGTGATAGCTGAGTGTTGCCAAAGAATAGGGGATAGGTGTTTGGAAGATTGTGTCGAGTTGATAGGTGGCGAAATTGAGTTTCTGAGGCATTGAAGGACACAAGGTTCCTTCTGCCCCAATCGGAAATGATAGCAAGGTCTGAGGTTAAGCGTTCTGCAGCCTCCAGTCTGGAGTCGTGTACTTCCTGTTGAGAGGGTCTTCTATTGAAAGAAGTTGAATAATGCAGAGTGGAGTCGTCGGCGCATGAGTGGACAGGACAGTTTGTTATGAAAAGAAGATCATTGATGAATAACAGGAAGAGAGTGGGTGATAGGACAGAGCCCTGTGGAACACCACTGTTGATAGGTTTATAGGAAGAACAGTGATCGTCTACCACCGCAGAGATAGAACGGCCGGAAAGGAAACTGGAGATAAAGGAACAGAGAGAGGGATAGAATCCGAAAGAGGGCAGTTTAGAAAGCAAAGACTTGTGCCAGACTCTATAGAAGGCTTTCGATATGTCTAGCGCAACAGAGAAAGTTTCACCGAAACGGCTAAGAGAGGATGACCAAGAGTCAGTTAAGAGAGCAAGAAGATCGCTAGTAGAACGCCGCTTGCGGAACCCATACTGGCGATCAGATAGAAGGTTAGAAGTGGAAAGGTGCTTTTGAATCTTCTGGTTAAGGATTGATTCAAAAGCTTTAGATAGACAGGAAAGTAAAGTTATAGGGCGGTAGTTTGAGGGATTGTAACGGTCATCCTTCTTAAGCACAGGCTGTACGAAGGCGTACTTTCTGCAGGAAGGAAAGGTAGATGTTGATAGGCAGAGACGAAGGAGTTTGACCAGGCAGGGTGTCAGCGCGAAGCACAGTTTTGAAGGACAATAGGCGGCACTCCATCAGGTCCATAAGCCTTCTGAGAGTTGCGGCCAGAGAGGGCAGAGAGAACATCATTATGAAGAAGCTTAATAATAGGCATAAAGAAGTCAGAAGGGGGATGAGTAGGAGGAATATGTCCAGAATCGTCTTACAGAAAGTTTGAGCGAAGAGTTCAGCCTTAGAGACAGATGAGACGGCGGTGCTACCGTCAGGGCTAAGGAGAGGAGGGAAAGAGGAAGAAGTCAAGTTGCAGGAGATATTTTTGGCTAGATGCCAGAAGTCACGGGAAGAATTAGAGAAACTAGGTTTTGGCATTTTCTATTAATGAAGGAGTTTTTGGTAAGTCGGAGAATAGATTTGGCACGATTCCAGGCAGAAATGTAAAGACTATGGTTAGCAGGAGTGTGAAGGCTCTGGTACCTTTTGTGAGCAGCCTCTCTATCTTTGACACCACGAGAACAAGCATGATTAAACCAAGGCTTTTTAGCATGAGGAGTAGAGAAAGAACGTGGAATGTATGCCTCCATTCCAGAGACAATCACCTCTGTGATGCGCTGGGCACACACAGAGGGGTCTCTCTCTTTCAGGGACGGATTGCACCTGTCTCCCATCGGGGCAGCCAGATTCGGAAGGCTCCTCAACGACGCAGTATACGTGTCATCCGAGCAAAAAACGAGTCACAGCCACGTACCTCCACCCCGCCCGTGTAAACAGACGCCGTGCATCGCAACAAACCCGTAACCGTGATCCCGCAAGTACCACCACCTCTATTGCCAAGCCTCTAGATAACTTAAAAATCCTTAGTTTCAATGTGCGTAGCCTAAGAAACAAATTTGATGAACTGAGATGTCTTGCTCTAACAGAAAATTTTGACATAATTGCTATAACCGAAACATTTATCGACACCACAAATATTGATTTAAGTTCCGGATACAACATAGATGGCTACAGACTCTTCAACAAAGATCGTGTAAACCGTAGAGGCGGTGGCGTTGCCCTTTATGTCAAAAGCTATTTGCAACCCACTGACAAAACACCGGGAAACAGTAACGTTGAACATTTGTGCGTGCGAGTAAACATTGCAAAAGTCAATTTAAATATATCTGTCACCTACAGACCTCCCGGGCAATCACTCGATGACGACCTTGAAATGTACAGCGTCTTAAGGCAGTCACTTAATAACAGCGACTCACTGATATTAGGAGACTTTAACCTCCCCCATATCGACTGGGCGACACTGTCAGGTACAGAAGGCGAGTCACATAGAATGATCGAATTTCTAGAAGAAAATTATCTAAGCCAAATGGTTTCTGAGCCAACTCGACAAAATAATATACTCGACCTTGTTATAACGACCCAAGATAACCTAGTCAGTAATGTCACGGTAGGAGAACACCTCGGTTCTTGCGATCATAAATTAGTGCGCGTCGACATTAAAGCTCAATCATCAGTGACTGAAAATAAAGTAAAGGTGCCCAATTTCAAAAGAGTTTTCTTCGTAGAAATCCGACAAAAACTAACAGAAATACAACTATCAGATGACGGCAACGTAGAGGAAGCCTGGCTAAGCTTTAAAAATCACTTACTCACTCACCAGAACACATTCGTCCCCTTGTGCGAGAAGCGAATTAACACTAATAAAAGCCCACCGTGGTTTAATAGCGAAATTAAACGATCAGTCAATGAGAGAAAATTGTTTTACAGGTTAAAGAAAGAACAAAGCACGCCCGAAAACATTAGACTTTATAATGATGCCAGGCGACGAGTAAAAAGACAAGTAGGTCAGGCAAAGCGTAGATATGAAGAAAATATTGCAACCAACTGTAAAAATAATCCGAAATCTTTCTTCAGTTACATAAACAGCAGAAAGGCGATCAGAAGTGGTATTGGACCTTTAACAAACAGCGACGGTGCACTAGTGACTGACAGCCAACACATTGCAAACCTCTTAAACAATTACTTTTCTTTGGTGTTTAATACTAACAGTCTTCCTCTCGCTACCACCAACACCAGTACTATTGTAAATCTCGAGCATGCATTGCCTAATTTTGAAATAACAACCGATGAAGTCCTTAAAGCTCTCCATTCACTTAAAACAAATAAAAGTCCCGGACCCGACAAAGTATATCCTATACTGCTTAAAGAAACAAAGAGCGAAATACTCTCCTCCCTCACTACCGTATTCAATATGTCCTTGCGACAAGGCATCGTCCCTTCGGGTTGGAAAAAGGCTAACGTGACACCGATTTTTAAGAAAGGAGACAAAAAAATACCAGGTAACTACCGACCCATTAGTCTAACTTCAATTGTAGGTAAGCTACTCGAGAGCATAATTAGAGACAAAATTGTGAGTTACCTCGAAAGCCACTCATTAATTGGGGATTCACAACATGGCTTCCGTAACAAAAGATCCTGCCTGTCAAACCTACTGACCTTTAAAAACGATCTCTTCTCAATTTATGACGTAACCAAATCAGTGGACGTAGTCTATCTTGATTTCCAGAAAGCGTTTGATAAAGTCCCACATCATAAATTACTTTATAAATTAAAGCAAATAGGCATTGACGGTCAAGTAAACCAATGGATCGCGAATTGGTTGAGCAACAGACAACAAAGAGTTGTGATTGACGGATTTAACTCAGAGTGGGCGCCGGTCACTAGTGGCGTCCCTCAGGGCTCGGTTCTTGCCCCAGTGCTCTTCATTATTTACATCAACGACGTGGATGTTGGACTCAATAATCGCATTAGTAAATTTGCAGACGACACAAAGATTGGTAACTCGGTTCTCAATGACGAAGACAGGCAAAGCCTCCAAGAGGATTTGCACAAAATTTCAGCTTGGTCGGATAAATGGGAGATGCCCTTTAACGTAGACAAGTGCCAGATCCTTCAAGTTGGAACAAAAAATAAGAAGTTCGATTACGAAATACGCGGCGTCAAACTCACAAGCGTTCAATGCGTTAAGGACCTGGGGATTAAAATCGCGTCAAACCTCAAATTCTCACATCAATGCATCGATGCAGCAAAGAAAGCGAACAGAATGTTGGGCTTCATTAAAAGAAACTTTTTATTCAAGAATAAAGATGTAATACTTCCGCTCTACAATAGTTTAGTCAGACCCCACTTGGAATATGCGGTACAGTTTTGGTCTCCCACAATGCAATGGACATTGCTAAACTAGAAGGTGTTCAGCGTCGAGCAACAAAAATGATCCCTTCCTTGCGCAACAAATCCTACGAAGAAAGGCTTTCCACCCTTAACATGTTCTCTCTTGAGAAACGTCGCCTCCGAGGAAAACTGATCGAATGTTTTAAAATACTTAAAGGTTTCACGAATGTAGACAGAACAAAATTGTTTATGATCGATGGCACTTTGCGAACGAGGAACAATGGCACAAAACTCAAATGTTGACAAGTAAATTCAGACTGCACCAAATTTTTCTTCACCAACGTTGTAGTGCGAGAATGGAATAAGCTCCCACCATCAATGGTCCAGTGTAACACGATTGACTCCTTTAAAAACAAGCTCGACCGTCACTTCCTTGAACTTGAACTTGAACTAGAGTAGAAAAGCAACGTTTTGGAGCCATCTGATTAATGTAAAATCACTTAGGTTTAAGGACAGACCACCTAGTTTGGACCATGGGGTCTGTGTGGTCTGATTTTCTATGCAAATCTATGTAAATCTCCTGGAAGCAGTAATCATTCCACGGGAAATCGGAAAAGTACATCCTAAGGTCGTCCCACCGAGCTGAACCAAATGCCAGAAGCATCGCCTCTTCGGTGGGTCCTGAGGATGTACAGGAGCGAAAGGACAGGCTACAGAAATAAGGTTGTGATCGGAGGAGCCCAACGGAGAGAACAGTTTGAGAGAGTGAGCAGAAAGGTTAGAGATAAGGAAGAGGTCTAGTATGTTGGGCCTGTCTCCAAGACGGTCGGGGATACGTGTAGGGTGCTGAATCAACTGCTCTAGATCACTGAGGAGAGCAAAGTTGTCGACTTGTTCACCAGGCTGGTCAGTGAAAGAGGATGAAAGCCAAAGCTGGTGGAGAACATTGAAATCTCCCAAGATGGAGATTTCAGCGAATGAAGAGTGGGTCAAGATGTGCTCCACTTTAGAGTTCATATAGTCAAAGAAATTTACATAGTCAGTAGAGTTAGGTGAGAGATAAACAGCACAGATGTATTTTGTAATAGAATGACAATGAAGTCTTAGCCAGATGGTGGAAAATTCAAAAGAGTCAAGGTCGTGGGCACGAGAACAAGTGATGTCGTTGCGCACGTAGACGCAACATCCAGCTTTGGATTGAAATGTAGGATAGAGATAGTAGGAGGGAACAGAGTAGAGATTGCTGTCAGTAGCTTCAGAAACCTGTGTTTCGGTGAGGAAGAGAAGATGAGGTTTAGAGGAGGAGATATGGTGTTCCACAGAATGAAAATTAGACCGAAGACTGCGAATGTTGCAGAAATTGAGAAGAAAAAGGCTCGAGGAGTTATCAAGGCACCTCTCAGATCGGCAGCCAGAAGGGGAGTCCTCCCTGGGGGAATTTATGGTCCCCCCCCAGGTGGGGACTCCGAGGCACTGTTGTTGAACGCCATTTTGAATTTTGAATTTTGGGAAAAGGTGTGTGTTGTGTGAATGTAGTGTGGTATGGATGGAAGAGGATCTGTCTTTAGAGAGCATGCTGAACTACTCTCTGGTGTAGATGAGACAATATATATATATATATATATATATATATATATATATATATATATATATATATATATATATATATATATATATATATATATATATATATATATATATATATACACACACGTCATCATTTGGTTTCATAATAATATAAATAAACTTGGGTGGGACAGATCCCGACAAGCAGTCGACAAAAGACACGGTACCGTGTCGAAATTCATGTATTCAGGATGGGATGTCTCACGATCTTGGGATGTCTCGTGACACCACAACGGGAATACAGGAAACTAAAGGAGCAAAGTGTTTATTTACCCGGGAGAGAGTGGCGGGCGTGGGGGGCGAGACACAAGGCCGGCGAGGCGTACTGCAGGAGGTGAGTTACTGATCAGTTCGTCAATGAGGGTACGGGGTCGTCACCACTGACACACACAACGAACCCGTGGCTGGCTAAAGGAGGCCAGGGCGTACGCGAGACCGGGAGCAAGGCAGGTTGCGTAACAATATTTATCTTTGATATATCCATTTCATTTACTGGTGCAGCAATATGGGGGAAAGCGTATACCAAACTCAACTTCACAGCTTATTTATTACTCTGAAAAAACAACAACTACGAATCATGTTCAACCTGAACTACCTTGATCACACAAATCAACCCTTTTTACATCATAATCTTTTAAAATTAACTGATATTATAACATTAAAAACTGGTTTATTTGTATACAACAGTTTAAGCCTTCCTACGACGGACTATGGAATCATTTCTCAAAATACTGTAAGGAGACGGGCACACGCACTCCGGCTGCCGCACCTCACACGCCCAGCAGTGTGGCGTAAGCGACGCGCGGCTCTGGAACCACCTGCCCGATAATATCAAACTCGGCACCTCTAAACTCGTTTAAATCTAAACTAAAGGAACATTTATAAGCAAGCTATCGTGATAAATTTTAGTGTGCGTTGGACCATGTAAGAAACTGCGTGCGTGCATTCGTGTGTGTGTGTGTGTGTGTGTGTGTGTGCGTGTGTTATTCGCCACCAGTAGCGTAGTTAGGCCTGGGCTTTCGAGGCTATAGCCCCGAATGTTTTATGAATAGCCCCGGATCTCAAAGTTTTTATTTTTTAAGAATAGCCCCCGCCAGGTCAATACAAAATGTTAATTCTTTTTCTTTTTTTTTTACAATAAAGGAGACAGCTCAAGGGCAGAAAAAAAGAAAACAATAAAAAAGCCCGCTACTCGCTGCTCCCAAAAAAGAATCAAAAGAGGTGGCCGAAAGAAAGGTCAATTTCGGGAGGAGAGGTGTCCTGATACCCTCCTTTTGAAAGAGTTCAAGTCGTAGGCAGGAGGAAATACAGATGAAGGAAGATTGTTCCAGAGTTTACCAGCGTGAGGGATGAAAGAGTGAAGATGCTGGTTAACTCTTGCATAAGGGGTTTGGACAGTATAGGGATGAGCATGAGTAGAACGTCGTGTGCAGCGGGTCCGTGGGAGGGGGGGAAGCATGCAGTTAACAAGTTCAGAAGAGCAGTCAGCGTGGAGATATCGATAGAAGATAGAAAGAGAGGCAACATCGCGGCGGAATTTAAGAGGTAGAAGACTATCAGTAGGAGGAGGAGAGCTGATGAGACGAAGAGCCTTAGACTCCACTCTGTCCAGAAGAGCTGTGTGAGTGGAGCCTCCCCACACGTGAGATGCATACCCCATACGAGGGCGGACAAGGCCCCTGTATATGGATAGCAACTGCGCGGGGGGAGAAGAACTGGCGGACACGATACAGAACGCCCAACCTCGAGGAAGCTGATATAGCGAGAGAGGAGATATGAAGTTGTCAGTTGAGATTTTGAGTTAAGGATAGACCGAGGATGTTTAGTGTTGAAGACGGTGACAGCTGAGTGTTGTCGAAGAATAGGGGATAGGTGTTTGGAAGATTGTGTCGAGTTGATAAGTGGAGAAATTGAGTTTTTGAGGCATTGAAGGACACAAGGTTCCTTCTGCCCCAATCGGAAATGATAGCAAGGTCTGAGGTTAAGCGTTCTGCAGCCTCCAGTCTGGAGCCGTGTACTTCCTGTTGAGAGGGTCTTCTATTGAAAGAAGTTGAATAATGCAGAGTGGAGTCGTCGGCGTATGAGTGGACAGGACAGTTTGTTATGGAAAGAAGATCATTGATGAATAACAGGAAGAAAGTGGGTGATAGGACAGAGCCCTGTGGAACGCCACTGTTGATAGGTTTAGGGGAAGAGCAGTGACCGTCTACCACCGCAGAGATAGAACGGCCGGAAGGGAAACTGGAGATAAAGGAACAAAGAGAGGGATAGAATCCGAAAGAGGGCAGTTTAGAAAGCAAAGACTGGTGCCAGACTCTATCGAAGGCTTTCGATATGTCTAGCGCAACAGAGAAAGTTTCACCGAAACGGCTAAGAGAGGATGACCAAGAGTCAGTTATGAGAGCAATAAAATCGCCAGTAGAACGCCCCTTGCGGAATCCATACTGGCGATCAGATAGAAGGTTAGAAGTGGAAAGGTGCTTTTGAATCTTCCGGTTAAGGATTGATTCAAAAACTTTAGATAGACAAGAAAGTAAAGCTATAGGACGGTAGTTTGAGGGATTGTAACGGTCACCCTTCTTAGGCACAGGCTGTACAAAGGCATACTTCCAGCAGGAAGGAAAGACAGATGTTGAAAGGCAGAGACGAAATAGTTTGACTAGGCAGGGTGTCAGCACAGAAGCACAGTTTTTAAGGACAATAGGAGGCACTCCATCAGGTCCATAAGCCTTCTGAGAGTTGAGGCCAGAGAGGGCATAGAAAACATCATTTGGAAGAATCTTAATAACAGGCATAAAGGAGTCAGAGGGGGGATGAGTAGGAGGAATATGCCCAGAATCGTCCAGGGTGGAGTTCTTACAGAAAGTTTGAGCGAAGAGTTCAGCTTTAGAGACAGATGAGACGGCAGTGCTGCCGTCAGGGTTAAGGAGAGGAGGGAAAGAGGAAGAAGTGAAATTGAAGGAGATATTTTTGGCTAGATGCCAGAAGTCACGGGAAGAATTAGAAGAAGCAAGGTGTTGACATTTTCTATTAATGAAAGAAGTTTTGGTAAGTTGGAGAATAGATTTGGCACGATTCCGGGCTGAAATGTAAAGATCAAGGTTAGCGGGAGATCGAAGGCTCTGGAACCTTTTGTGAGCTGCCTCTCTATCTTTAATAGCACGAGAACAAGCGTGATTAAACCAAGGCTTTTTAGCATGAGGGGTAGAGAAAGTACGTGGAATGTATGCCTCCATTCCAGAGACAATCACCTCTGTGATGCGCTGAGCACACACAGAGGGGTCTCTCTCCTGGAAGCAGTAATCATTCCACGGGAAATCGGAAAAGTACATCCTCAGGTCGTCCCACCGAGCTGAAGCAAAATGCCAGAAGCACCGCCTCTTCGGTGGGTCCAGAGGATGTACAGGAGCGATAGGACAGGATACAGAAATAAGGTTATGATCGGAGGAGCCCAACGGAGAGAGCAGTTTGACAGAGTAAGCAGAAGGATTAGAGGTAAGGAAGAGGTCTAGAATGTTGGGCCTGTCTCCAAGACGGTCGGGAATACGAGTAGGGTGTTGAACCAACTGCTCTAGGTCGTTGAGGAGAGCAAAGCTTTAGGCTTGTTCACCAGGCTGGTCAGTGAAAGAGGATGAAAACCAAAGCTGGTGGTGAACATTGAAATCTCCCAAGATGGAGATTTCAGCAAAGGGAGAGTGAGTCAAGATGTGCTCCACTTTAGAGTTCAAATAGTCAAAGAATTTTACATAATTAGTAGAGTTAGGCGAGAGATAAACAGCACAGATGTATTTAGTAATTGAATGACAATGAAGTTTTTGCCAGATGGTGGAAAATTCAGAAGAGTCAAGGTCGTGGGCACGAGAGCAAGTGATGTCGTTGCGCACGTAGGCGCAACATCCAACTTTAGATTGAAATTTAGGATAGAGATAGTAGGAGGGAACAGAGTAGAGATTGCTGTCAGTAGCCTCAGAAACCCGTGTTTCGGTGAGGAAGAGAAGGTGAGATTTAGAGGAGGAGAGATGATGTTCCACAGAATGAAAATTAAAACGAAGACCACGAATGTTGCAGAAATTGATAAGGAGGAGGTTCGAGGAGTTATCAGGACACCTCTCGAGTCGGCAGCCAGAAAGGGAGTCTTCCCTGGGGGAATTTATGTTCCCCCCCCCCAGGCGGGGACTCCAAGGCGGTGTTTTCGTTAGCCATTTTGAATTTTGGGAAAAGGTGTGTGTGTTGTGTGAATGTAGTGTGGTGTAGAAAGAGAGAGGAACTGTCTGTAGAGAGCACGCTGAACTACTCTCTGGTGTTGATGAGACAAAAGGGAAACGGTTAGTGAGGACATGGGAAGGGTCTTTGAAGGGCTTTAGCACCCTCCTCGCTTCCCATATATCCTCACCGGGAGTAGCTCACGCCCGTTCGGTAGGTGTCTTCCTACCTACTCCTCCGAGTTAAACTGTTTCCACTAGAAATTATATTTGCTAGATCTCATACGGAGATCACACGGTTTGATCCCGTCCGGTTCATGTTCCTATCACGTTACGTATTCACGGCCACTCGCCAGTTGGCCATCGGTCAGGCAGTGGTACCAGGCGCCAGCCAAGGTGCGTATCCCTGCCCGCGCACACGTGTGAGCGAGAGAGCTTGTTGATTGGTAGTAGCGAGCAAGGCCTGAGTCTGAGGCTATGGATATAAGAAGCTTTTTCGAAAAGAAAGGGGACCAAGGCAATTAGGTGCAGCCTCCAAGGCAAGAACAGGAGGAGGAAGAGTTACTTCCTGCCGTTGCTGTAACTGCAGATGAGTCAGGACGGGAGACTGCCGCTGCCTTTACATTGTTTGTTAGCTCAAGTTGGTGAAGCAGAGGGCTCTTTAGCCAGCTAGCAAGTATCCATAGTTTAGTCGAGTGTTTTTTTTGTCACACAAGGCACACTAACTCCTTAAAATATATGGTAGTTATGCAATGATGGGAAATGTGCACACTGCACCGAATTGCTCCAGCATTCAGCAGTTCGAAGTGGAACGAGGGACCGTAATTTTTCTGGTTTCCAAAGGATCCAGTTATTATTTAGTGAATTTCAAGAAGTCTTTTTATTGATATTTTGCTGTAGAGAAAAACCTGTGGTTATTAGGTACGTGACAATTACGCGAGATTGAACTTCGTTGATATAAAAACAAGTTAAAAGCATTACAGTAAAAGAAGCTTTTATATTACGTCTTTAACCTTGTATTAAATAACTTGCAACCTGCAGGAACTGATGACGTGGCAGGAGTAAAAACCTGCATCTAAATTTATAAAATGTAGTAGTAGAGTAGTAGGCTGCAGGAGATGAAACCTGACGGGCCACATTATTTATACTATCGTATATGATTACCTATATAGGCTATGACGACGAGATAAACAATTAATATGACTTTTATAAGGCTAAAGGCAGAAAGTTTTTCCCCTCATTTTTAGGTGAGTAGAGCAAAAAAAAAAAATAAATAAATAAATAAATAAATAAATAAATAAATAAAAAAAAAAATTGAAGTTGTCTGTCCAGTACATTTATATGTATGATACATCAGTCTTAAGCGCTTAAATGTGCTTATGCTTTACTATAATTTGATAATGACCTTGAAAGTTTTATTATGACCCTCTTGCCATATTTTCAGTGTTACTGCTAAATACAATAACACATAAATTTGCCCTAATGTATGTCAGAGATGCCTCAGAATTACCCTAAAAACTCCGCGCTTCTCTCGCCTCCAGGCTCCAACCACCCAGCACTTTGGGCTGGGCTAAGCCCCCCATGTTTCAAGTGAAATGCCCGAATTTTCTCTTTACTACACTCCAACACGACCTCGGTGTGTAACGAAACACAAGAGAAATTAATCCAGACAAGGAAAGGTTTTGCTGGCGCCGGGGATCGAACCCGCGACCAGCGACCTTAACCAGTTGGCTAAAAAGGTATCCCCGTCGCAGAGTGAGTTATGGGAGGCTCGCCCATCAGGCTTAGTTGCCGCACTACACGGCTCCCCATTCCTATGTAGATTGATTTCTGTGTGTTGAGATTTTCCGTTTTCAATGAACTTCGGGGAGCATGGGCCATCACTCTACCTGTTACCCACTCGGGGTGACACAAAAGAATCACAGAAGCACCGCTTTGCCACCAGTGAAATGCCCGAATTTTCTCATTTATACTATACTCCAACACGACCTCTGCTTGTAACGAAACACACGAGAAATTAATCCAGACAAGGAAAAGTTTTGCCGGCGCTGAGGGATCGAATCCGCGACCAGCGAGACAGGAGAGTCACTCCTTAACCAGTCGGCCAAAGAGGTACCCCCCTCGCAGAGTGAGTTATGGCCTTGTGGGAGGCTCGCCCATCAGGCTTAGTCCCCGCACTACACAGGGTCCTAGAAACGCCCCTGGTGCACACTGCACTGAATTGCTCCAGCATTCAGCAGATCGAAGCGGAACGAGAGACCATAATTTTTCCAATTTCCTAAGGATCCAGTTAATATTTAGCAAATTTCAAGAGGTAATTTATTGATATTTTGCTTTAGGCAAAAAACCTGTGGTCATTATATAGTTACGTGACAATTACTCGAGATAGAATTTCGTTGATATAAAAATAAGTTAAAAGCATAACAGTAAAAGAAGCTTCTAATACGTCTTTAACCTCGTATTAAATGAACTTGCAGCCTGCAGGAACTGATGACATGGCAGGAGTAACAACCAGCATCTAAATTTATAAAATGTAGTTGTATAGTACTAGTAGGCTGCAGGAGATGAAACCTGACGGGCCACATTACTTACTATCGTGATATGATTGCCTAGACTATGACAAAGGAATAAACAATATGTGTATTATAAGGCTTAAGGCTGAACGTTTTTTTTTTTTTTCATTTTTTTTTTTTAGGTGTGTAGAGCAAAAAAATAAATTGATTCTTCCGTTGCAGCTGGAATGTGAAGTTATTTTTTCTTCAGACTTAAGTTGTGGCTACCATTAATATTATATTATTTACAAAATGAATTGCTTAATCTTCCTATTAAAAAAAAAAGGTATTATAGGGGAGACCGGGGCTTTAGTTGTCACTTGACTTAATTAAGGGTTTCTTGTAGGTGAGTCATCAATTGTCTGTTGAATCGAAGTAAGTGCTTTTTTCGTGCTAATTGTATGTGAGCCTCATAATTCATGCCCAAAAAGGCACAGAAAACTGTTTAATTCTGTACACTCGCTCGAATTTCAGTGCACCCATACCCTGGGGCAAGTTGTCACAAAGTGGGGCTAGATGTCAATGTGACAACTTGCCCCTGCCTGAGTCCTAACATGTGACAACAATTGATTAGCAGAAATACAGGTAAGAATGTGTGCTGTATTTATTTTTTTCATATCCGGTACGTTTTATTCTATATATTTCTGCAATAATAGCTATCACAATGACTTGAGCGCGAATTTTAAATAGATAGTCTATCGATATTTGAATGTCAACTTTTTTTCTTTGTGGTTGTGTAGCTAGGCCCTATTCTTGATGATTAACAAAAATACAGGTAAGAATGTGTGCTGTATTTTTTTTCATATCTAGTAACTTATGTTCTTTATATTTATGCAATAATATCCATCAAAATTAGTTGAGTGCGAGTTTTTAATCGATACTTGAATGTCAGAATTTTTTGCGCGGTTGTGTAGCGAGGCTCTATCCTTGATGATTAGCAAAAATATAGGTAAAAATGTGTGGAGTATTTTTTTCATATCTAGTAAGTTTTATTCTTTATATTTATGTAATAATATCCATCAAAATGATTTGCTAAAGAAATAAACAGCTATTTGGGAACAATGAGTGTAAACTGAAAATAAGGTAAAATTTGAAAACTTATTGATTATTGCTAAGATGACTCAATATGACTGTTTTCAAGAGCACTATGACACCAACGTCCTCACAAGTGTTATAGTCGATATATTTGCTTTTCATATTAATCGATTCATTCCTCACACAGCAAGACAGGAAATCCTTCGCTATGGCGAGAAGCTATAAGAAGAAGACAGAGAGAGGAGAAAATGTAACACCAGTAGCTGTTCTACAAGCAGTGCGGCGAGTCAAGCTCGAAAATGTGAAACTACGGAAAGCAGCAGAAGAGTTTGAAATAAACTACCGGACTCTTAGCCGGTACTGCAAGAAAGCAACAAATGAGGACTTGCAAGAGAAGACGACCATGCTGATATTCTCGTTTGGTTATCAACGCCATCGACAGGTGTTTAACGACACCTATGAGGAACTCCTGCGCGACTATCTACTCAAGGCTAGCGACATCTACTTTGGCCTAACTCCAAAAGCGGTCAGAAAACTGGCATACGACCTTGCCAGCAAAAAACAACCTCCAGATCCCATCAGATTGGGAAGAAAAGAAAATGGCAAGTGAGGACTGGCTAATGGCTTTCATACGGCGACACAAAAATCTTTCCCTGAGGAAGCCACAAGCTATAAGCCTGGCTCGAGCAACAGCCTTCAATGAGGCAAACGTCAAGGCATTTTTTGACAATTTGGCAACAGCGTATTCGAGACATAACTACAGCCCTTGTGACTTATGGAATATGGACGAGACAGGAGTGACCACTGTTCAGACTCCCGAAAGGAATTCTGCAAAGGAAGGGAACCAAGCAGGTTTCGTCCATTGTTTCAGCCGAGCGCGGTACATTGGTGACAGTTGCATGCGCTGCATCAGCATCGGGAAACACCATTCCTTCATTTTTCGTTTTCCCAAGGGTCCACTTAAGGAGTTTCTGCTGCATCAAACTCCCCCTGGAAGCGCAGGAACAAGCAATAAAAGTGGATGGATGCAGGAGGACAGCTTCACTCTTTATCTGAAGCATTTCGTTTGACATGCTAGATGATACAAGGAGAGACCATCCCTTTTACTCCTCGACAGCCATGCATCACACCTCTCCATTGAAGGTTTAGACTGCGCTAAAGAGAATGGTGTTCCGATACTGACCCTCCCACCTCACTGCACCCACCGCTTGCAGCCATTGGACAGGTCTGTTTACGGCCCCCTGAAAAAGTACATCAACACAGCGTACGACGACTGGTGCCTACAGAATCATGGGAAACCCTTGAAGTACCACGACATTCCCAGGATCATAGCCAGGGCATTCCCTTTGGCCTTCACGTCTAAAAACATTGCCTCAGGATTCCAGGTAACGGGGATTTATTCCTTCAATAGGGATGTTTTCACCGACAGTGACTTTTTGTCAGCATCTGTCACAGACAGACCCTTTGAAAAGTCAATGAGGCTCCAAGTCACAGGAAGGTGCACTTGCTTCAAAAGGTGATGAACACGTGGACACACAGATACAGCCACTGCCCAGCACATCAGTCGTTCTGAGTGCTGTTCCCAACTTAGTCACTGCTGCAGAGGGTGGCCAAACGGCTAGAGATCAGCCAGTGGCAAGTACATCGGGAACAAAGCTCCCAAGACCAGTTGATTCAGACAGTTGTGATAATGAATCAGGACAGCCTACACCTCTCATAGCTGAACAGCTAAGACCTTTCCCAAAAGCTGGAGCACAAGAGACAAGAAAGGGACGGAAATGAGGACGAAGCCAAATTGTCACCGACTCACCAGTTAAACGTGCGTTGAAAGAAGCCAAAAAAGCCAAAGGGCAATCGTCAGGGAAAGGCAAGGGTAAAGGAAAGGCAAAGAGGATGCCATAAGTCTCAGAGGATTCCTCATCTGATGAGGAATTCTTCTGCGTGATATCCTGTGAGCCATTCTCTGTCAGCAAACCAAGGAAGGCGTGGGTGAAATGTATGGCATGTGAAATGTGATCTCACGAGCTATGCACTTCTGGATCTGGTATATTCTTGTGCCAAAACTGGGACTCTGACTATCCAAAAAGACTTCTGATTTTACATCATTTTTAATTAATTTTGTAGAAGTTTTTACTCTCTTGTTTTCACAGTTATAAGTAGTTTTTTTCCCTTTCTTCACATTATTATAAGAGGGTTTTTTTACTTTTTTGATGATAATGTTTATTTTCCTTTTTTAATAATTAGTTTTTTCGTTTTCTTCCTTGCTATCCTGGGTTTTTTTCTTAGAAGTTTTCCCTCTCTTTTTGTGGTCAGTTATTTTCTCCGACGTGAAAACATCATTATTAAAAGGCTTTACCATGAGTGGAACAGTATTGTTTTATTGTCGTTTAATTTCACCATGAAACATTGTCCTGATGGCACATCTTGTGACAACTTGCCCCATGCGTTGCGACAACCTATGCCGTAGCTGGGGCAAGTTGTCACAGAAGAGTCATCATTTTTAAAGCTGCAGTAAAAATCTAGAAATTAAATTAGCTTGTTGAAAATCACTACGTTTGCGCACTACACTGTGACATTCATGCAATCATTGTCATTTAATTATTTCGGATCATTGTACCCAATTTGAGACAAAATTAGTGAAAATTGTGACAACTAGCCCCGGTCTCTCCTACTGAACGTGGTGACAGTCTAATTTCCAGACACGGACAATTTTTTTTTCCAGGCAAAAAACAAGAGTTAAGTGTAAGAGTGCTGAACTGTAGTTTTTAACCTGACTTGGTAACAGAATAAATTTAATAAAAAAAACTAGATGAATTGTGAAAACTGGTAGTTTCTGATTGCTAATTACTTGATGCTCACTTACTCAGATGTTTCTTATTTTACTTCAGTACAATGTAAAAACGTCCAATTGGTTTTCATCAGTTTTTATTCCCTTGTTCTCTGCAGTAAACGTACCCGAAAGAATATGTTTTTTTGAAGTTGTCTGTCCAGTACATTTATATGTATGATACATCAGTCTTAAGCGCTTAAATGTGCTTATGCTTTAATATAATTTGATAATGACCTTGAAAGTTTTATTATGACCCTCTTGCCATATTTTCAGTGTTACTGCTAAATACAATAACACAAAAATTGGCCCTAATGTATGTCAGAGATGCCTCAGAATTACCCTAAAAACTCCGCGCTTCTCTCGCCTCCGACCACCCAGCATTTTAAGCTGGGCCAAGCCCCCAATGTTTCAAGGTCCTAAATACGCCCCTGTTCACCACGGCCTGATCTAATGTTGGACTCGTAATCGCCAACAGGTACCCTCCCGACATGAGCAAGTGCTCTTTATCGTCGATTTATGGGTACTGCCAGGAACTCACACACCACACACCCAATCCCCCTTGTTCAAGGGGGGACAGTAACCACTCCTAGCCAACGGAAAGAATCTGACCTGAGCGGGCTCGAACCGCCGCCCTGTCAGACCGTGAAGTATGGCAGCGCAGCGCTCTAACCAGTGTGTGTGTGTGTGTGTGTGTGTGTGTGTGTGTGTGTGTGTGTGAGAGAGAGAGAGAGAGAGAGAGAGAGAGAGAGAGAGAGAGAGAGAGAGAGAGAGAGAGAGAGAGAGAGAGAGAGAGAATGCGTGATTTTTTGGTTTCTCACCAAATAAGTGTAAATACATAATGTAAATGCACAGTATATTGTAGTATTGTACTAACATTTGTTATGAAATTAAGGAACTGTCATTGGTCAACAGATATTTAGTCATATATAACCTTGGCGATGGGCCAGCCATCCTGTGATGGAATACTAAAATCATATATTTTCTTTAGGCTCGTATTAGAGCATAATCTCAACGAGCCAATAAATTCTGTAATGAAAAAAATCGAAATATGTATATATTATAGTACCTATCGAGTTAAATAAAGAATCCATCAATCCATCAATCCATCAATCAATCAATCCATCCATACATCCATACATCAATCAATCAATCAATCAATCAATTGGGGAGGCGGTGGCTGAACGGATAGCGAGACGGCCCCGCGTTCAGGAAGACGCGAGTCCAATCCCCGACCGGTGCCACCAAGCTGGGATTTTTCAGCCGCCGCCGAGTGGCTTAAAACTACCCACATGCTGTCCAGAAGACCACCTATCAACCCGGGCCCATATACATAAAAATTGTTACCCCTAGCAAACAGCTGTTATAATTAATTCATATTCCTGCTAGCCTTAATATTTTCTGTTAACCGCTAACAGATATTCACAAAGTTTGTTAAGGCCTTAACAGAACTGTTAGGGTAACAGCGACAGGGAGCACTTTTACCGCTTAGCAAACAGCTGTTAGCATGATTGCTTATGTTCTTATTGTAACTCCTCCCTTATTTGTTGACCTTTTTTCTTCACCCAAAAAAGCATTTTAATCGGGAATGATTGGAGATTAAGGCTTGCGCGGATACATAGATGTGTTTGTTGTATTTACGAAGAAAATTACGATATAGTTCCTCGCGGATAGATACAATATGTTAGTGAATGCTTAAACCTTTCCCGTTATCTTCTCAGGAAGCGCGAGAGAAAGTTGAAGTTTTAGGAGACACAAAAGAACACCTAATATAAAAACGAGGTGAAAACATCTTTTGCAGCCAGTAATTCCACGGGAACTCATGACAGGACTCAGGTAGTGAACATATTTTTTTGTTTTTTAATTATTATTGACACTTAATCAGCAGATTAATGAATATATATATTTTTTACAACAAAGGAGACAGCTCAAGGGCACACAAAAAAAGAAAACAATACTAAAAAAAAAAACCGCTACTCGCTGCTCCAAAAAAAGAATCAAAAGAGGTGGCCGAAAGAAAGGTCAATTTCGGGAGGAGAGGTGTCCTGATACCCTCCTTTTGAAAGAGTTCAAGTCGTAGGCAGGAGGAAATACAGATGAAGGAAGATTGTTCCAGAGTTTACCAGCGTGAGGGATGAAAGAGTGAAGATGCTGGTTAACTCTTGCATAAGGGGTTTGGATAGTATAGGGATGAGCATGAGTAGAAAGTCGTGTGCAGCGGGGCTGCGGGAGGGGGGGAGGCATGCAGTTAGCAAGTCCAGAAGAGCAGTCAGCGTGGAAATATCGATAGAAGATAGAAAAAGAGGCAACATCGCGACGGAATTTAAGAGGTAGAAGACTATCAGTAGGAGGAGAAGAGCTGATGAGACGAAGAGCCTTAGACTCCACTGTGTCCAGAAGAGCTGTGTGAGTGGAGCCTCCCCACAAGTGAGATGCATACTCCATACGAGGGCGGACAAGGCCCCTGTAGATGAATAGCAATTGCGCGGGGGAGAAGAACTGGCGGAGACGATACAGAACGCCCAACCTCGAGGAAGCTGATTTAGCGAGAGAGGAGATATGACGTTTCCAGTTGAGATTTTGAGTTAAGGATAGACCGAGGATGTTTAGTGTTGAAGACGGTGACAGCTGAGTGTTGTCGAAGAATAGGGGATAGGTGTTTGGAAGATTGTGTCGAGTTGATAGGTGGAGAAATTGAGTTTTTGAGGCATTGAAGGACACAAGGTTCCTTCTGCCCCAATCGGAAATGATAGCAAGGTCTGAGGTTAAGCGTTCTGCAGCCTCCAGTCTGGAGTCGTGTACTTCCTGTTGAGAGGGTCTTCTATTGAAAGAAGTTGAATAATGCAAAGTGGAGTCGTCGGCGTATGAGTGGACAGGACAGTTTGTTATGGAAAGAAGATCATTGATGAGTAACAGGAAGAGAGTGGGTGATAGGACAGAGCCCTGTGGAACGCCACTGTTGATAGGTTTAAGGGAAGAGCAGTGACCGTCTACCACTGCAGAGATAGAACGGCCGGAAAGGAAACTGGAGATAAAGGAACAGAGAGAGGGATAGAAACCGTAAGAGGGCAGTTTAGAAAGCAAAGACTGGTGCCAGACTCTATCGAAGGCTTTCGATATGTTTAGCGCAACAGAGAAAGTTTCACCGAAACGGCTAAGAGAGGTCAGGGTTAAGGAGACGAGGGAAAGAGGAAGAAGTGAAATTGGAGGAGATATTTTTGGCTAGATGCCAGAAGTTACGGGAAGAATTAGAAGAAGCAAGGTGTTGACATTTTCTATTAATGAAGGAAGTTTTGGTAAGTCGGAGAATAGATTTGGCACGATTCCGGGCTGAAATGTATAGATCAAGGTTAGCGGGAGTTCGAAGGCTCTGGAACCTTTTGTGAGCTGCCTCTCTATCTTTAATAGCACGAGAACAAGCATGATTAAACCAAGGCTTTTTAGCATGAGGAGTAGAGAAAGTACGTGGAATGTATGCCTCCATTCCAGAGACAATCACCTCTGTGATGCGCTGAGCACACACAGAGGGGTCTTTCTCCTGGAAGCAGTAATCATTCCACGGGAAATCGGAAAAGTACATCCTCAGGTCGTCTCACCGAGCTGAAGCAAAATGCCAGAAGCATCGCCTCTTCGGTGGGTCCAGAGGATGTACAGGAACGATAGGACAGGATATAGAAAAAAGGTTATGATCGGAGGAGCCCAACGGAGAGAACAGTTTGACAGAGTAAGCAGAAGGATTAGAGGTAAGGAAGAGGTCTAGAATGGTGGGCCTGTCTCCAAGACGGTCGGGAATACGAGTAGGGTGCTGAACCAACTGCTCTAGGTCGTTGAGGAGAGCAAAGTTGTAGGCTTGTTCACCAGGCCGGTCAGTGAAAGAGGATGAAAGCCAAAGCTGGTGGTGAACATTGAAATCTCCCAAGATAGTTAGTAGAGTTAGGCGAGAGATAAACAGCACAGATGTATTTAGTAATAGAATGACAATGAAGTCTTAGCCAGATGGTGGAAAATTCAGAAGAGTCAAGGTCGTGGGCACGAGAGAAAGTGATGTCGTTGCGCACGTAGGCGCAACACCCAGCTTTAGATTGAAATTTAGGATAGAGATAGTAGGAGGGAACACGAGATTGTCGAGAGTATAGTACAGTTGGCACCCCTGAGCCGAAACTTAACAAACAGCTGTTTGCTAGTTATCAGTTGCCAAGTTCCGCTTTCTGTTAGCGTCTTACTGCTAACTAGCAGAAATTGTTAAGGCTAACAGAAAAGATTTATGTATACCGGCCCCGGGCTCTAGATTCTAGGATTAAAGATGAGCTCCGGGAGGGCAGCATGACCCAGTGCAAGATGGCGCCACTATAGACACTCGCCTGCGCCAGAACGGGCTGGGCCGACCATCAGGCCCCACAGGGAAGAAGCCTTGGACCGACCATCAGGAATTCAGGATCCACCGGGAAGAAGCCTACCGGCGCAATAGGCCAAGACGTAAAAAAAATTAAAAAGTCAATCAATCAATCAATCAATCAATCCCTCCCTCCCTCCCTCCCTCTCCCCCCCCCCTCTCTCTCTCTCTCTCTCTCTCTCTCTCTCTCTCTCTCTCTCACGCATACACTCACTCCATGGAGGTATTAAGGGTGGAGAGGCCCACAGCGCCGAGCGCGCTGTACTGGCGAGTGAAGCCAGTTTCCTTGGTTTCAGCTGTCAAATCGGCCGCCATTTTGTTCAAGCCGTGAGGTACGAATACGAGGGTGGCGCGCGCCTAACATGGAGGGCGCTTGCCCTTAGAGTACCACATCCATGGAGTGACTGCTGCTTGTGCTACACTGGACAAAATTACTCCCGTTCTTATACCTGACACAGTCTGTGAATCAGCTTCGTAATTTATTACTGTAAATATGCGGCAACGGGTAAGAAAATACTGAACATGATATCCAAGAAGCGCGGTAATGTATTCTTGATCACCAAGAAATCCGGTGAGGACAATTCATCACCAAGATGTGCGGTCTCCTTTACAAATACAAGTTAGAAAATTGTAAGCGGCAAGCATGTACTGCCAGTCTGCCACATGAACGAACCCTCATGAAATGTCACACGCGGACACGTGGTCTGGCCGGCCGCTCATGGAGGTACATCCATGTGGCCACTCCTCCCCGGCTTGAACAATAGGCCTATGGCCGACTGACAGTTTAGTGGCTTCAAAACGCGAGACTCCATGCCCCCCCTGACTCTCTCTCTCTCTCTCTCTTTTTCTTCCACTATCCACCTCCTACAGGTGTCTGTCCCTTCCTCACTCTCCCTCACCCCTCCTACCTCATAATGTGACCTGCCCCACGGAGAGGGCTTAAAAGGGGAGAAAGGTGTACCGATCAAATTTGTACATCACCTTGGTCTGGTCACAATCTGTAGTGGAGTGGTCGATCCAGACTTTGCCTTCAGTTAGTCCAGCAAGAATGCCGTCAGGGCCCTCCGCCGCAGCCTTGAGGTTCGGGGGCCGAGGTAGGCCTGGAGTAAGAGGTGGTGTGGAATAAGTAGAAGTATTATTATTAATGTAAGTAGTAGTATTAGCAGTAATGATGGCAGTAGCAGCAGTAGTAATGTTAGTAGTAGTAGTAGTAGTAGTAGTAGTAGTAGTAGTAGTAGTAGTAGTAGTAGTAGTAGTGGTGGTAGTATCAGTAGTAGTAGGCTAGCCTTGGTAGGGGTGGAACGTGTGTGGACTGTGGATTGCTCCTAGACTAGTGGCAAAATCTGTAAAGAGGCCTAGAAATCACTCTAGGGAGTACGGAATGTTAGTAGCTGGCATCCATGTCAGGTGGTTAATATGGCCATATTTCAGGTGGATGCCCATTGATTTAGGCCTTTTTTAATATTTTATACGCAAAACAAAATGGCTGCCATTATCGAACACGCCCATTTATAATAAAATGACACAACTTCTTATTTTTTCGAGATCAATTTGCTGTATTTGAAGATATTATTATGTTACATACATCCCAAAAAACTGCTAAGCTATATCTTATCTCTTTATTTCCCTTTGTACAGACAAACATGAAAAAAATGCTCAGAAAATGCAACTGAATTAACATCTGCATTTATTTCATAACACTGGGACAATGTAAGGATCTGCTTTTATGAAGTTCTTTTGATCTAAAAATCTGTGTTGAGATAAAAACATCAACATCAGTCATCCTTTATCTAGTCTGAGTCATCTTGGGCACTGTTCAAAGGATTTCGACAAGTTCCCTCAGCGCAACCACAACCGGCGGTACATCTCAGCAGGTCTTTGAGACGGCAACTGCATCTGTGAGATTCGCAGTTCTTGCACCGGCGTTGTGTGAGTTTGAGGTAAACCGCCGGAAATGGTTCGTCACTCCTCAGATGAGGAAGGATATTTCCTGTAGTACCGTCCTTGTTACATCCGTTTCCTACCGGAGAACCTATATCGGGCCGAGCGATCAGTGAAGTGAGCCAAATTGTGCACTGATGGTGAGCTCGCAATGAGTGGTGGAGGAGTGCTTCATGTTGCCAAATTGTTGGATGTCTATGAGGTTACTAATATCATCATAAGCCCAGTTAAAAATAAAATCTTCACAAATGAGGCTGGGAATGGGCGTGATGGCGATTGGCCTTAGGTCATTAAGGGACTGTGTGTGTGTGTGTGTGTGTGTGTGTGTGTGTGTGTGTGTGTGTGTGTGTGTGTGTGTGTGTGTGTGTGTGTGTGTTGGTATAGTACTTGACTACTTGTGTGTGTGTGTGTGTGTGTGTGTGTGTGTGTGTGTGTGTGTTGGTATAGTACTTGACTACTTGTGTGTGTGTGTGTGTGTGTGTGTGTGTATACTTGTGTGTATGCATGTGTGTTTATACCTGCGTATTTACGAGTGTGTGGCGGAGAGGGTGGGGTGGTGGGCGGGTGGGCAGGTCTCCTACCTCATTTTAAGAGCCGATTAGTGAGTAACTCTGTCCACATTTGCACTGGGGTGTGACTTAATTAGCTAGAAGTGGTTATCTGTCAGGTGGGTGGATGCTGACCTTGGCTAAAGATCATCCCTCAGGTGGATGGGGCAAGTGTGGTGGGGCCTTGCTACATATAGACAGATAGATAGATGGATAAATGAATAAATACAGATAGATGGATAGATTGAAAGATACAAATATATAGGTATATATTAGGTAATAGCTTGTGTAATGCTTGTACATACTGAAGAAAAGTACAAGAGGAAATAAAATGCTTCCAAAGCACATTTATGCCTTTTATATCCTGTACTAATAGATCTATAAAATATACGGGATTTACTGGAAAACTACCAAGAACTCCAGTATGTAATAAAGGTTCTATTAATCTCTGGCTAAGATGCTATATGCATAATATATGAAACTGCAAAGTAGTACGTACTACACACACGCAAAATATTGTTAATGATTCCTCTTCCTTTTACCTTTATTATTACACACACACACACACACACACACAAATACACACACACACACACACACAGAGAGAGAGAGAGAGAGAGAGAGAGAGAGAGAGAGAGAGAGAGAGAGAGAGAGAGAGAATTTACCGGTGCGAGCGAGAGAGAGGGACTAAGGGGTTGCCAGCTAGCTTAGGTTCCTTTACACTTGTGGAGATAGAGAGAAAGAGCGAGAGGAGGCTCCTCCCACTGATCACCTGACGTCACCTAATCTGCGCTTGAGCTGACTTCCCATTTATTTAGACCTTGGCACTGCCCATGATGGCTTCACCGTCTTCACCGTCGTAAAGGGAGGAGCCAAACCAGCCAGACAAGCAATTTATCCTGTTCGTTGCTTCAACAGGTTTGCCATTCTGAAGGAGGAGGACGAGCAGGAGAGCACTGTCCTGGTGGGTGACTCCACGATTCGCCAGCAGGTCGTTGAGTTCTGCGGCAGATTTCCTCGTCGAAGATGGAACTATTGCTATCCTGGTGATCGACGATGTAACAGCTGCTCTTGAGGAGATCTCCCCTCAGGCTACTAATGATTCACTGTTATTCACACAGGTGAGAGGTACCAATGATGTCTGCAATGTCCGGTCTGAGGAACTGCTGGAGAAGTATCGTAGACTTATCCAGCAGTACAAGACGAAATCAAATAATGATCTCATTTCACGTGTTCTTCCCAGAATGTCGGCTGCTTCGGTCTTTTACAGTAAGGCCTTTAGCCTAAATAACAGACTTCAAACTCTTTGCAGGGAAATGGACGCCGGCTACGTAAACTTTTTGGATCAATTTTATGGTATGAAGAGTCTATTTCAGAAAGATGGACTCCATTAGTCTGCAGTTGGAGCGGCAAGATTTGGGAGGCTGCTTCACGGCGCTGTTCGGGACTGTAGAGCAGAAAACGAGTCGCGTGTTCACACCCCGTCCACTTACGTAAATATAGATAGTTGTCATGCGGCCACCACTTCACTAAATCGTAAAACAACTAACAACTCCGTCTCTCGAGTTATAACAAAAGGCAGTTTAATAAGAGATAAGATCGATGAATTGCAATGCCTAACTAAAACAGAAGATTTTGATGTAATTGCCGTAACTGAAACATTTATTGACATCGCTAATAAGGACTTAATTTCTGAATATAATATAGATAACTTTATATTTTTCAATAAAGACCGAGTTAATCGTAGAAGTGGAGGAGTGGCTCTTTACGTTAAAAGTAGCTTGCAGCCCGTTGTTAAACACCAGAGGCCAGTACTGTAGAACACGTGAGCGCGAGTACAAATACCGATCAATTAAAAATCAACATATCCGTCACTTACAGGCCTCCAGGCCAATCACGCGAGGATGATGAAATAATGTACAGCGTTTTGCAAAGAACTCTCTGAAACAGTGGTGCATTGATTTTGGGTGATTGTAATCTACCGCATATAGACTGACAGACATTCACGGGATCCGAGGGGGAATCGCACAGGATGTTAGACTTCGTTGAAAATAACTGCCTTAGCCAAATGGTTAGTGAACCAACGCGCGATAATAATATTCTTGATCTTGTATTAGTAACCCAAGAGAACTTAGTTGACAATGTTAGCGTTGGCGAACACCTTGGGTCATGCGATCATAGACTGGTGCGTCTCGACATAAGAGCTCAAACAAGGATTGCAGAGAATAAGGTATTGGTTTCCAATTTTAAAAGAGCGGATTTTGAAAGAATAAGACAGTCATTAACGAACTTTCAATTAGTATCCAACATCGACGTCGAAGAATCTTGGCAAGACTTTAAAGCTCGATTACTAACTGAACAAAATAAATCCGTGCAATCTTGTGAAAAGCGCCGAAAAGTTAAAAATCCTCCGTGGTTTAATAATGAAATCAAACTTGCTCTCCAAAAGAGGAACTTGTTATATAGGCAAAAGAAAACCGACAACTCTACCGAAAATAGTACACGGTACTACGAAGCAAAACGACAAGTCAAAAGCAGGCGAAACGGAGGTACGAAGTTGCGGTAAATTGCAAGTCAGATCCTAAAAGTTTTTTTTTTAGATATATAAACAACAAAAAAGAGATTCGAAGTGGGATTGGCCCATTAACAGGTAATTCGGGCAATATCGTAACAGACAGCCAACGCATAGCGAACACGTTAAATTTTTATTTCGCCTCGGTTTTTAATAGTAATTCT